>NC_052148.1:56364622-56438947 GCF_902713615.1 Scyliorhinus canicula
CAGAGGGCGCCTGATGTCAGGACACTGTACTCAGAAATTGAGACGTGGAGAAAATTGACGATAAAGGGGTTTTCCTCTCTCTTTAAAACGCAGATTTGGCTTGAGGGTACGGAGCTGGGGTGTTTTAGTTCCGTTTGCTGCCGTCCAGTCAGCTTCTGAAATAACATATGTATTACCGAGCTGAATGCTGATCGGCAGCAGACGCCGTCCATAGAGATTCTATGACTGAGACTTAAATGTCATTCCTCTGCCCACCCCCCGACCACGGGCGACGAGATTCCGCCGCCCGCAAGGGTCCGTGTTTGTACTTCCTGCTGTCACTGCAGCTTTATCAATGGTGGCGGCAGCTGACTTTTTGAGGCCCGCCTGTGTTGAATAATAAGTGCCTCTAATGTTTACTCACTGTCACCCAATCATGTTAGGAATAACTTATTCACCAATTGCAGTTACGCCATCGACCAACTTTACTCGTCGTGGAGTTGATCAATAACCAAGAACCGATAACCGTATTGATTAGTTGCCTAGTGTTGACATTCTTAATGTGTGCAGACTGATATCATTCTTTTTAGTTAATCATATTCTCAAACAACGATAGTGCCTAAATACAATGCACCTCTTGTTATCGAAATTCAGTTCAGCCCAGATCTGGGTAAATGAGAACATTAGAGGGGGTTCAATGCTGACAGCTGACAGGGAGGGTGATGTGCAGATCGGGTCCACGCAAGGATAAACAGAGCAGCGTTGGTCTTTCAATGTCTCCACGTGGTCGGGACACCCGATACCATCATAAGGGCCTTGAAGCTGTGACTCACATGCCCGTGGTAGTGCCAACTGCAATCTATGCCAGCGGGGAGGGTGTAACGTCAGCCTTTCACCAGCCTTGCCCAGTGAGATCCTGGCCAGCACAGGGAGAGTCAGCATTGGAACTGAGGAAATGCTGCAGGGGACTATCTGTCAGGCTGGCCGGAGATGGCTGCGGGGGGGGTGGGGGACATTGTGACGGGGAGACCGCTGAGGCTGGCAGGAGGTATGTTCCATCTCCCGCACATCCAGAGCGGCAGTAGGATGGCCACCAGCTGGGCCAGCCAGAGGAAAGGCCTGCGTTAGATACACTCAAATACACTTCAGGAAGACACCTCGGGCTGCCATGGACCCTTGCGGGCGGCGGAGTCTCGTTGCCCGTGACCCGGGATTAGTGGGGTGGGGGGGGGGGGGGTGGCAGAGGTATGGCATTGAAGTCTCAGTCAGAGAATCTCGACATCATAGAATCACAACAGGGCAGAAGGAGGCCATTCAGCCCATCGAGTCTGCACCGATCCTCCAAAAGAGCACCCTGCCTGGGCCCAGTCCTCTCTTCTCCCCCCCCCCCCCCCCCCCCCCCCCCCCCCCCCCCCCATCCCCGTAACCTCACCTAACCTGCACATCTTGGGAATTTGCCATGTCCAATCCACCTAACCTTTGGGTGCTAACAGAGGCCACGCAGCCGGAACTACGATTTCCATGTGTATTATTCATGGGCGATTAGCAATTCAAATCCTGCCCTTCCATTCTTCACGTGAGGTTTCGGTCGGAAACTGCAATCAGGATTTGTGTGCTTAACATCCTCCCAGCTACGTGGTTTATTAGTGAGGCCTGTAAGATGTTATGCGACCCTTTGACCCCGGGCTGGTTATTGACTATGTTTGTCAATCGTGGTCAGTTTCGCGGTGCACACGGCTGCAGCACCCACCCTGAGGATTGTGTGTGAAACGCTGCCATCTGCTGGCCTTCACACATGGTGGACTGATGAAATATTACATTTTTGACATTAAAAATCAATTGCAATTACGTCTCCTGGAAGCTCCGCAGGCATTGTATTCGGCAATCAGTGCGGAAGATATATGTAATACTACCGGTTTATGAAAAGATAAAATGAACAATTGTATTCAATTACAGAGGTCAGTTCAGCACCGCGGACAGGTCCCGGGGGAGCGCCGGTATCTTCAAAATACTCTTTACAGCAGGGTGCTCTAAAACGGTATTGGTAAGGACGATGGCACTGATATTTTAGCTGTGCATCGCCATATCATATAGCCTTCTCTCTTGTGTGTTATATTATATCTTACATTTGATAAAATGAATTGGAATTAATGCATAAACACAGCACAGTGGTTAGCACTGCTGCATCACAGCTCCAGGGACCCAGGTTCAATTCCGGCCTCGGCTGACTGTGTGGAGTTTGCACTTTCTCCCAGTGTCTGTGTGGGCTAGGTGCTCTGTTTTCCTCCCACAGTCCAAAGATGTGCAGGTTAGGTGGATTGACCATGCTAAATTGCATCTTAGTGTCCAAAAGTTTAGCTGGGGTTACTGGGTTATGGGGCTAGGATGAAGGCATGGGCTTGAGTAGGGTGCACTTTCCAAGGGTTGGTGCAGACTCAATGGGCCGAATGGTCTCCTTCTGCCATGTAAATTCTAAGGTTCAAAGCGATTCAGTTCGCACCATTTTCTTGAGACCACTGCTGAAGGCTTTAAGCAATGCTGGAATAAACTTAAGTGAACGTCCCAGCTGCCTCCTCCATTTTATCCTGGTAAAACCTTGTCAGTGTGCACCCTATGGGTCATTCACAGAAGCCAAGCCTTGTTCACTGCAAACCCTCCCCGGCAGGACAAAAATAAAAGGTGAATTATATCTTACCCATTCCAAACACAAGGCCAGCTGCACAATCTGATCCAGACAGGACTCCAAATCCAATGTAAGAAGCTTCCCCGTGTTTTTTGCTCCTCCCTCGGGATACTACATAGCTGCAGTGTCTGAGGATATAATATGCCTAGTCAGGATGCTCCAGCCGTCAGGCCTGTCCAGCAGATTTGATGGACCTAATGGCCCTTTCCTGTCAGTAATTTTCGTTTATTTCCTACATCGTTTCCCCAGATGCAGGAATGTGCAATGTCAGCACATGGGAGAGAGCATTTTCCACGTATGAAGCCTCTTGGCTCCCTAGTAAGGCCACCACGCCGCCACCAGCTGGTAAGCTACAGGCCAACTAATCTTGTGTTCATTGAGATACATCACCTGACAAGTTGTTGCAAGTTAAGGGGATTTGATCCACAAACTCCTGAATTTTTGAACAAAATCTTTCATGGGACCTTGGGGTTATTGGCTCACCCAGCATTATTATTGCCCACCCCTGTTTGCCCTGGAAAATAATGGCCTGGCTATTCCTTTTTTAATACATATTTTTATTAGCTTTTTCCATTTTTTAAAACATAATTTACATTACACATGTTTAACTAATATTTAAGAATCCCTCCCTCAAACCAAAAACAATTCATCAATGAACTAACTAACTACCCACCTCTTTAACTGCTGACTGAGGCTAATTCCTTCAAGTGAGATATGAACGGATGCCATCTCTTGTGAAACCGTCTTAAGCTCATGACCTCTTAAGCTAAAATTAACCTTCCCTAAGCTTAGAAGCTCTATTAAGTCTCCCAGCCATACTGATGCACGGGTGGAGCAACTGACCTCCAACCCAATAGGATCCGTCTCCTCACCATCAGCGAGCCAAAGGCTAAGGCGACTGCCCCATTCCTGTCTGGAACTCTGGCAAGCCCGACACCCTGAATATGGCCCCCAGGGGACTGGGTTCTAGGTCCGACTGCAACATTGTTGATATGGTGCCAAAGAAGGTGC
This sequence comes from Scyliorhinus canicula, assembly GCF_902713615.1. Classification (NCBI taxonomy): domain Eukaryota; kingdom Metazoa; phylum Chordata; class Chondrichthyes; order Carcharhiniformes; family Scyliorhinidae; genus Scyliorhinus; species Scyliorhinus canicula. Next base: position 56,368,296 of record NC_052148.1, read on the forward strand.
TTCAAAGCCTCCTCTGTTTTAGGCACAACCAAAATATGTGCTCATAATTGCCCGGCCTCCTCCCGCACCTTTCACAAATGTCCTCAACTCCTTCGAACAGGCGACTAATTCTCAAACTTGCCAATTGTGTTCTGTGAACTACCTTCAATTGTATTAGTGCCAACCTCGCGCATGAGGTCAATGCATTTACCCTCTGTAAAATTTCGCACCACAGCCCGTCCTGCAATGTCACCCCCAATTCCTCCTCCCATTTGGCCTTCACCCTATCCAGGGATTCTGATCCTGCTTCGATAAACTTCCTATAAATAGCCGAGGTAACTCCCCCTACTATCCAGAACACCATCAATGCCTCTTCCAGCAAAGAAGGAGGTAACAATTGGCAAGGTCTTCTTTACAAAAGCCAATATCTGCATATATCGAAAGCCCTTCCTCCTTGTGAGCTCGTATTTCTCCCTCAATTCTTCAAATGTTGCACAACATTCTTCCAGAAATAGGTCTTTCAACATGATCACACCCTTTTCTTCCCAGTGTTGGAACCCAGTGTCTATTTTTGCCGGTTCAAACACATGATTTTCTCAGATTGGCATCAGTTTCGACCCTGTCCCTAACTTAAAATGTTTGCGAATCTCCTTTCATATCTTCAGTGTTGAAACCACAACTCTTAGAGGATTTCTGTGGCTCCAACAGGAGTGGTGCTATAGCCAGCATCCATTGCTTCAATCCCTTGTTTGCTCCTCCTCTATCCATACCCACACTGTATCCAGTTCCCTATGCCAGCACTGAATCTACTCGGCATTCACCGCCCAGTAATTGTGCATAAGATTTGGCAGTGCTAGGCCACCCAATTGTTGCCCCCTCTGAAGCAAGTTATGAATTCTAGGGACCTTCCCAACTCATATAAACAAAGAGACCAATCGTTCGACCCCCACAAAAAACTCATTTGATAAAAAGACCAGGAGACACTGAAAGAAAAACAAAAACCTTGGTAGAACATTCATTTTTACCACTTGCTCTTGGCCCACAAGTGATCGGGACAGACTATCCCATCTTTGTAAGTCTTCCTTAACTTTTGCTGACAGGCTTGTAAAATGTAATTTACCGAACTGAGCCCAGGCTCAAGCCCAACTGTGCCCCCAAGAACCTAAAGTGATTGGTTGCTGCCCAAAACAGCATCTTTCCCATGTTCTGTCCTTCCCTCAGTGTTGAGATTGACAAGCACTCACTTTTTCAAAAATATAACTTCTAGCCTGACTTGAATGGCTCCAAATCTTTTTAGTATTCCCATAATGTCTCCAATCATAGGTATTGGGTCAAAAATAAATAAATGGAGGGGAATAATAAGTGGGGGGTGCAACACAGGATATCATTAATATTATTGGTCTGACAGTTTCTTAATATGGTGTGCTGTTAAAGTGACTGCAAATTGCAATCAACTAGACACCATTGAGCTGATGAAAACTTCCTCTTTTAAACAGTATAAAAATGACACCTTGTTGAATGTGTTTAACTGTTTTTAATAGTATGTCAGGTCTATAATTACAACCTCTCTGGCCCCGAAAAGTTAATTTTACATTTGTGCTATGTCACATTTTGCCATTGTGATAAAACAAATACAAATATTTTCTTTGAAACACAAAGTTTGTTTACAATAATTTAGCTTCCTCCTCCATGCCAAGTGCAAATCCCAATCTTTATTTTAAAATATGTAAAATTATACAAAAAATTAAAAATAATCAGTGCACCTGCCTTGTTTGCTGTCTGTGAGAATATTTCCATGCTTAATATAAATGGAGGGGAATAATAAGTGGGGGGGAGGTGCAACACAGGATATCATTATAGGTCTGACAGTTTCTTAATAGGGTGCGCATCCTTAATAGGATAACATCACTGTCTGGCTGCCTGGAAATCCCTTTGACCTGGCCCCAAATTCAAACTAATGTCAGGAAAGGGGAAATTCACAGAGACCGCTAAATCTTTGTGAGCAGCAGTGAGCACTGAAGCTCCACAACTGACTGCAAAATCTGGACCAATAAGTGGATCTCACCAGAACTAATCGTGTGTGAGTAGGGGGTGGGGTTAGAGCTAGCTACATTTCCAATTTATGGCAGCTATCCTGTGACTCCTGACGCACATGATGCACATCAGGGGAAAAGAGGGTTGAACCTTGGTAAACAATTAATTGAAAAGTCTGCCAGTGTTAAATCTTACATATTAATAACGGTCAGGATATTAGAGGGCAGTCAACATCCTTAAAATATTCCCTCATGCATGACTGAGAACTTTTAAAAATGAAAGGGGAAGTAAATAAATAAATGACTAAAATGAAACACACAAGGACTGATTGTGTAGTAACCATTGCACGCATTTATTGCAGTGTTTAGGTTTTACCTTAGTGTAACCATGTTTTGTAATGAAATGGTTAGAACACTGGTCGACAAAATAAATACCTTTATAATTTCCACATTTATTGCCATCACTTGATTTTCACCTCCACCCTATCCCACTTCCCAAAATCCGTTGAGTAATTCTAAACCTCAGATAAGTCAATGTGATATTTTATGGAAGATTCATGATCGGACAAACAAACAAGGGTCAGTCCATTTCTATAAATTCTCAATATTATTCTTTTTTCTTTTTTTTATCCCAGCGTGTAAACGCAAAGAACAAGAACAGAACAAAGAGAAGAGCAATACACCAAAGAAGCCACGGCTAGTTTTCACTGATCTCCAACGCCGAACTCTTTTTGCCATTTTCAAGGAAAATAAACGCCCTTCCAAGGAGATGCAGCTGACGATCTCGCAACAGCTCGGTCTGGAGTTGACCACCGTCAGTAATTTCTTTATGAACGCCCGGAGGCGAAGCTTGGACAAATGGCAGGACGAAGCCATGTCAAGCCCAGGGGCTTCATCGTCGACCTCAAGCACTTGTACCAAAGCATGATTGAGGAAAGTGCACCTGAACAGGGCACAACTCAACACTTTTTTTTTTGCTTTTTGAAGAGGCTGTTCAGTGGTGAGTGCATAAGCACAATCTTGATCAACACATTTTTTTAAAAAAGGGATGGCACACATATTTCAATGCGTCTGTCTTAAGATTTCCCCTTAAATCATTTGAGTCCTTGCTTTCAACTGACAAAGCTGTCTATTTGGTGATTTTCAGAGGTCATCAGACACAGCACAACGAGCTATGTTGCTGAGCAATAATATGTCTAGTGCTTTGCCTGAAGAGGTTTAACTGGGATGAAATAATCATTGGTTGTGAGTTGGTGAGTTATCAGTTTCTGGCAATGTTGCGCAGTGATTTTTGATGCGGTAAAACTGGTACAGGCACTGAAAGTAATTGCCCGCCTATTTTGACATTTCTTTCTAATAAGACGCCCCAATAGAATTATTGGAGAACATTTGTACAATCATGCTATCTCATCACTAACCAGACTGTTTACGAATGGGCTGTTAGTGGTAAGTGTGCAAGCACAAAAGATCAGAGTCATTTTCAGAGACTTTCAGTCCGTTATTCACAAAACACCACGTAAATCTTGAATGATGCTGGTAAACGTGCACTCATTGCTACATTCATCCGTTGGGTGGAGCTGTTAGTGGTGGGAATACAAGCACAACCTTCAAGCACATTCCTGCTATTCATCAAATTCCCGAGATTTTAATGCCCAATCATGTGTTCTGCCTCATTTTGTTTTCAGAAGATATCGGGGCCATCAGTTTGAGAAGGCAGTGGTTTGCTGCAGGAAGAGTAAATATTGTTTGTCTTAATAGCTGTAGATTACTATGCACCCATTTGATTCTATACCTATATTCTATTTTTGGCCAACACTGGTTTACTACTGCAAACGCACTGAGTAGCCCATGTATAAAGGGGGCTGCCCATGGTGAGTGCAGAAGCACAAAGATTAAATCGCTTTATTTTTCCTGAAACTCAACATCATCACCCCTTCTTCCAACATGTGCACATTCACCACTGAACGGGCGCTTTAAGAACACCATTGATGTGTTCAAAGCAAGCCAAAGGCTTTAAAGACTCTCGTGAAGACACTTGATACTTTTTTTTTCTATTTATTATTAAATCGAAACCAAAGAAACTTTTTTCTGCACCTAATTGTTCTGCAACAAACTTTTAAACAAAAGAAGCACGTCAGGAAACAACGTACGCACTGTGTTTCAATGGTTGTCTTAGTCGTTTTGGGAAGCAGAGTTATGAAAGGGTTAACAAGAAAAATAGCAACAACAAGGGAGCAATGCCACAGATCATTGCTGCTTCATTTGACGACACTCGCCGCCTCTTAAAGTTGAATATTGTCTTTAACGTGTGCCTATGCAGTTTTTCAGAAACGTTGTACAGAACAACAGAAAACCTCTTCCGCTTCAACCAAAGTCAGCTTCACAGAGACATGGATCTGTTTGTAGTTTTTATGCATTACAGTTGAGTGCTGTTCGCACAATTGGCCTGTCTTTCAATGTTCGTCTTATTGAGAGAGGGAAATACCCACTCGGTTTCACAATTTCCTCCCATTAGCGATTCCAATGGAACAGGATACCAAGCAATGGATCCAAATGGCTCCAAGCACAAGATGTTAGGGTGAAGATTAAACATCTCTACCAAAGATAGTAACCCACTCCCATATCTCAGTAAAGGTAACTAAATATGGGAGGGTTTTTAAAAAATGAATGTTGCATTACATTAGTCACTAAACCTACCGTAGCATCTGATCTCAGCCATATATACTTAGCAAGTATTCAACATAGCCAATAGTTCTACTCAAGTATCAGTTTGGATAATTTAAATGAAATATAGCTTTTAATTTGTAATTTTGATGATTTAACCTTTTGTAAATTAATGCATTTCATACAATATTAATATATTCCAAATTATTTGACTTGTGTTCTTGATCTAGTTTAGTACGTATAAGCTTTTAATTTTGAAATGTTTACATGATAATTATTTATTTTAATTATTCAGATTCAATTGTTCCTTAGATTTTAAAATGTTCACTCTTCATCTTAAGCACAAAATAACCCCCTGGTTATGTTTGTTGGTGAATTTAGTAAATTATTACAATAGCTAATACATCAATTATACTTTAACCTAAATATCCCATGAATTTCTCATGCATTGATAGACATTTAGCTCAGCGTCTTGTGCATGGAGTCCATGCACACGTCCAAGATGAGTTCAACTTTGAAGAATATCAGGAGTCTACGAAAATTTTACAACAAGAAGACAGCGCAGTATTTGTATACTGTAGTCCAATAGCTTTATCCAGGCATGTGGAAGCTTTTATCCTTAAACAAAGCTATATCCAAAGAAACCAAACTGATCGGACCAGCAGACTGAAGGTCGACCCCACAGAGAGAACGACAGTACTTTTCCTGTGTGGCTATTATTGTTTTGTACCAACTCAGCTATTAGAAAAAAAAGCCGTATTGTGGTAACAAGTTCAGACAGTTGACAGTGATGTTTCATTGCTGATCACAATACCCACAGGCCGTGTCAGTGATTTAATTAACAAAAGTTGATTTCTAAACAAGTTAGTAATCTTTAAAGTGCTTTTGACTGTAGTTTAGAAATCAAAAAGCTACATCGGCTTTATTATTATTTGTATTATTTTGGTATTTATTGTGAACTATATATTTAAATGGTGATTTTTCTCTTATTTTAAAATTCTATAAATGTATTAAAAATGAAAGATGCAGTGCTTCAGGTGGCCTTTAATTATATATTTTTTTAATGAAGTAGCAGAGGTAAATTCCTTTAACGTTGTTTTTTTTGTATTTTATTAGAAAAGAACACAAATTACCACTGGGAATAAAATTACACATTCATTGATATATACTTAACCCAACTCCAAATCTGTGTCCTGTAAAATTCATAGAAAAGGTTTGGCGATTTAGGTTTTCAAAATACTATTAATAGACATCCTGCTTTAGTTGAGCAGTATAATTTTGTGCAAAAACTACCTGAGCCAATATCCCAACATGTTTTAATTATTGTTCGTTTTAGATTTTAGCGCCTTTAAGCACTGCAACTTTTATTCTCAATTTTCAATGCCAAAGAATTATCCCACTATAAGCACTGAAAGATATCCCTTCAGTCTTATTATTAATAACATGGATGAGCAATGATTTTAGATGGAACAATACAGCATGTACTGATGGGAACGTGAATACACAACAGAAAATACTTTAATGATCTTTCCACCATTGTTTAGCGCTGTGTCCAAATGGCTTTAGATAACTTCTTTCGATTGCGGAGAAGTCTTTAGCATTAGTGACAAGAGACAGAAAAAACCCTGAACTCGCTGCTTCCAGGTATGAACTATGTGTAAAAGCTCTTTCTATTTCTAGTGAGAACCAAAGAGGCTACCTCACTGAATTTTTCCATTTGTAATTTTAATCGCGTCGATGATACCAAAGATACCAAAGATTTCTTTCTCTGCACGGTCTGCGTTCTGCTCCTGCTCATGTGTAGAGTGTCTCTTAAATACAGCTGCAACTCAGATACCCCAAAGATCTAAATGGTGGTTTGCACTCATTCTAAATGTGTGTTTTTTCTGTGCTGTAAAAAGATAATTTCCTCATTACGATCCATCATCAAGAGACCAAATGTACGATGTCCATTCAGTGTATCAGTGAACAGTAATTCTTACAGTCTATACTTACGCTCAATATTTTTTCAAAAAAAAAGCTAATGTCACCAGCACTTTGCTGCATTGTATTTATTGTAAATATAGATGCAAATTATGCAGCAGTTTTGATTGGAATTTATGTAAAACCATTTATATTTCACTCTATAGGGAAATGCTGTTTTATCGAATTCTGTACTTTCTAAACCAACATGAGTTAAATTTTCTAAATAAACAATGAACAAATCCAATCCAATCCAATAAAACAAATCCAGGATACATATAAAGATAATTCTTAACTCAAACTTGGGCCTGTAATTATTCTCACATAGTAGCAAGGTAAAATGTTGCAAATTCAGCTGCTAAGATGTCACTCAGATTCACTTTATTCATCCAGTACTATCTATATCCTTATTATGATCATGCCCAATGTCCTTTTAAGGATTTCATATTAACATGTAATTCCAAATTTCAGCAGTATAAAAAAACCAAAATGAATATTAAAAAGTCTTGTACACTGAACCCAATATCACTGTACAGAGTGAATCTTCCAGCAGTTCTTTATGATCTACAGAGAAACTTTGGGTTAATTAAAACAGCTTTGCTTGCTGTTTTAAGTAGCATTATTATCCCTCTACTTATATAATTAATCAAGAATTACAATTGTACCACTAGGTAATTCAAATTTACTTCATTAAAAAAAAGACGCAAGAGTTTTTTTTAGGGTATTAAGTTTCTTTCAATCTACTTGCAAAAAATGTACTCTCGCAAACTTTAGTTAATCAGATTGCTTTTGCAGTACTGGGTATGGGGAGTGGGGTGAGAACTCTGCGATGTAATGTTATCAAAGTCATTACATTTTTATTGATATTTAGAGGAGAAAAAAATCCTCCTATGCTGGAAAGCTTAATTTGCATTCAATTGAATTTATATTGTATGTACTAAGATAATATCAAACCAAACCAGTGCCTAGATTGTCTGATGCTTTAGGTCTTTGCTAGCTGTAACATACCCACATCATGTTGGATTTATGAACACACAGAAAAAAATAAACAAATACACATCCTGAATCAGTCACCACCATGACCAAAATATCTGTATTCGAAAGAAAAACAAAAATCTAGATGCACGCTTTAGTTGCAAAGTGTGATAAACCACGGGACAAGTGCCTTGCTTGAACCAAAGCGGTGTTTCTTTCCAGTTTCTAGACCTCTGTGCATTTTTTTATTCCTGTGATTACCTCAGCTTCGAAAAGGCCACCAATTTTTTATTGCTGGTGAGTCGCTATACTGTGGTGCTTTGCAATGCAACCATGCAAAGAACTAAACAAAGATACCAAAGTTTTCTCTCTATCTCAATCTCTATCTTCTCTTTCTCTTTAAGATACCAAAGCTTTAAAAAAAAATTGACTGAGTAGGTTGGCAGCGCAGACCGTGCATTCCTTATCGAATTTTCTCAGATATACCTCATAGATAATAGTGTCTAGGGTGATGTTATTATAGCATATGTAATAAATTATTCACTCGTTTTTTGGTAACTGTGACTATGATATAAAAAAAAGCTTTATACGTTTTAAGTTGTGATTTTTGTAATAGGTGACAGGTGCGCTTATGGAAGGATTGTAAATGTTTCATGGAATTTGGGAAAGTTGCCGAACGAGCCCAAAGTTTACAGTTTTCATATTCTAAAGAAACAATCCGTTGTTTTTTTTCCTTTGTGCGTGTATGTATGTGTTTAAATGCGTTTATTTCCACATTGTCCTACATAGACTTATTGACTAATTGTTATGTGTTAAAAATGTAGTGTTAAAATTAGCAACTGCCAGTGCTATAATTTTATGCATGAGGCTGTATAAATTTAGCAAAGGTGATGCATTGTGATTATTGAGAGTAATATTTTTTAATTTAAGAAAATAGATTTTTTTTTGTTTAAAGTAGATTTTATTTATGCATGAGAGCCTGTTATTTGTTAGACATTGTGGAACAGTTGTGTCTATATTGAACTGTGCAAGCAAACGCAGTTGAATTGATTACACTGGAAACGTTGGCGCACAGCCATTGGGATGGGTTGATGTGTCAATTTTTTTAAAAAGTCAAAAATAAGACTTACCATAAACAAAAAGTCAAATCCTGCACAAAACTAATAGGGTCCTTCAAATCACACTGCAGCCAATTACAATGGCTTTCAAAGTTGGACATTATTATAGTGAGAGAATGCATTTCCAGATCATGAAAATACCCAAACAGAATGAATTCAGTTATATGGTAGAATTTCTGATGTGTGGATGTTTATAGCTAGAACTCTTGGTCAATCTGATCAGGAGAGGGTGATTTTTTTTTGTTATTTATTTGCCAAAAATGAGGATGGGGTACATAAGTTTGGACCAGAGGAGAGACAGTCAACAGATGGTTTGTTCATTTGTATGCTTTTGTTTTCTCTTCCAGAAATCTATTTGTGTTCTTCCATAGGACAAAAGAATGACTCAGTGTGTAAAAAATGCATTTCTGATCTTTTTTCTTTTCAAATTTAATTTGGGACAAGGCTGCTGTTTCAAATCTCTAAATGCTTTTAAATCAAAAGGTTTTTTCCTTATGATTTTAAAGAAATAATGAACATAAGAGGAGATGTGAGTTGATGCAAAGGTTGTTGGTGCATTAATCAATACTGAGTGAAAGGGAGTTAATTATTATTGACTAATGCATGCCAGGATTAGTCTTTTTTGCATTTTGCTTAAATCCAATTCTATCGGGCTTCAGTAAAAAATATGTGACAGTGGTTGAGAATGCCAGTATTCTACAGCTCTAACATTTACAAGAATGACTGATTCAACATTTTCAAAGGTTGCCGTGATGGCCACTTTTCAATCTCTCTTGAAAACACATTGGGGATCACCGCAATCTCGCATGCCTGTTCATAAACTGGTGGCATCAGGTATAACGGTAGTTTCACACCGCCTGATTTACTCACCATTGCAATTAATGAAGAATAATATGGCTGGGGTGTGCCACTGACATTCCACTCAACCCTGTATATTTCCCTCCTGTTGGAATAGGTAAAAATTATGCCCATTGTGCCCCTGCTCTCGGTATGCTTTTCTGTGCCTCGATCTCTAACAAGCTCAATATTGAACTTATTTATTCATTCTTGCCGTTGAAGACACATGTACATCCCTTCATTCTTTGTGCAGTTTCCTTCTTTCCACTAACAGTGTTGCCTCATGCTTTGGCACCTTTACCCTCCAGGATGTCCAAATGGCATTATTCTTGAATGAATCGAGATGATGAGGCAGACTCTTAGAATGAGCCTCTGATACCCTACCTGACGAAAAGGAGAGTATCCTTTAGTAGTGATTTGCAATGACTGCTTCTTCCTGCAGATGTGCCAATGCCATTTCCACATTTCCGTCATAATTTTCCTTTGCTACTGTTTCCTGTTGTTCTTCCGTCACGTTTTGTATTTCAATTTTAGATTTCAGTTCCTCCCTAATTGATAATGTCATTAAAACAGCTGTGGGATAGATTGAGGGGCTGATCTAAAGGGGATAGCCTGATGCTTAGCTGAGCACCCTGGAATATTGTTTCTCCATGGAAACAACAATGTGGGATAAAGCGCACGATTCTCATGATACACTGCGCCATGATCAGTGGAATGAAATAAAGTAAAACTTGCTTTGGCAATTTTATAAGTGCCATTTTGGAATGAAACAGAAAATTAAAACAAATTGGCAATTCACGAGGTGACTATTGAATTTCAATTGTTATGTTTTGGTGCCATATGCACTTGGATGCCAAACTATCATACTAAATAACGCTGGCTGACTTAAATGAACAGAATTGTATTTTCTGAACAGAGGATTAAGCATCATCCTGGTTTTCTCCTGGTGAATCAATGGAAAATCGAGCACTAAACAATACTGGCCAGTAAGATCTCAATCTCTAATCTTTGTTAAATTAGCTGATTTCAACTGAGGTAGGCAATGAAGAGTGCCAAAATGAGAACCACATCAGCCAGTTTCTTACAATTAACCTGGTAACTGCGCTAGCTGAGAGATTGAAGGCCAGATCAGGTTTGGTTACAATGAATCCCCATGGTCTTGTTGCATACCGGCACTAACTGCTAACTTTATATATGTGTTCGGTGCCAGGGAGAGGCTAGAAGCCATTGAATTTTTTTTTCAGGAAGATAGCCTTCAGGAGTGGAGAGGAAATGGTGGGGAAAAGTTGGGGCAAATTTTGGCTAGAAGCCGCACTCAAGGTTTTCTCTCTACCTCCAAGCTAAGTCATCAGTGATGATTTCCAGTGATTATCAGTTGTAGCAAAATCATAAATGTGTGAGTAAAACATTTACCACTGCAAATAGTGAATAAAGAAAATCTTCCCTGAAATAAATCTGATTTCCTTGTGGATGCTTATTTTTTCTTAAAACAGAAGTTTCCATAAGATACTTAGCTCTGATTGGAAGATCACAAAAAATCTAAAACAACTCAGGTTAAAGCAAAACAAAAGGGGGACAGTTAGTCTAATAAACAAAGTTTCCTGATAATACCTGAGTAGGGCTGTAAATAAAAGTGAAAAATAACAAAGGGTTTGGATTTATTAAGAAATTGACCTGACAAAAAGCTGGTGTTGTTTAATGTGTATAAATGCAAAGTGATGAGATCGAAGAAGGGAAACAAGGTGTAGTAGGATTATGAGCCAAATAGTATTATTCTGCACAATGCGTGAAGAAGGTCTGGGGCTACTTGCAGTTAGTGACCTCAAAAAAACAGGCATAGTTTGGGGCAACAGTAAATAAAGGAAACATGACTTTAGGTTATATAGCCAGAAGGATTAAGGGCTTGGAGGTGATAACATATTTGTATAAAGCATGCAACAAATACCATCTGGAATAGTTTGTACAATTTCACATACCATTGGAGAGGTTGCAGTGAAGGGGAATTGATGCCTTAGATTAGATAACCTCAGTTTTCAGAAAGGGCAACAGAAACTAGAGACCTTATCAAGGTATTGAAGATTCTAATGATATTGGTGAGTAGAATAGGTTATATTATCAGAGGAAAGCTTCATACACTCATATACTCTACTCAGTATTATTTTAACAGAGGTGTTAACATGTTTAAATAAATGGGTTAACATATCCATTGAAGTATTGGACAGGAAAATGAGAGGGAAGCATGTTAAATCATCATCCGTTGATATCACTTATAGTGATTGGGCAAGTTGAATGCCCATAATATGGATCGAACAGTTATAACATTCAAAGTTGTCTTTCATGGTCAACATGATGACTTAACCAATAAAAGTGATCTAACATTATTATTGTTCATCTCTATTTGTGAAACATCAAAAGCTGAAATGGAGCAAGAATAAGTCCTCTTCAAACACATGAAAACTGAGTTTGCTGGAAACTTAAAAAATAATTTAAAAAAATAAATATTGAGAATTGTTTTAAAGATATTGTCAGCGATACCTATGTGACACGACCTTTTAAACTAGCAAAACATTGACTGTAGTTATATGTATGCAGATACGTGTGTTAATTTCCAATCCATGCAAACATTCATCAATGAGGTAATAATCATGCATCATTTTTGTGAATGCTCTACTCAGACATAATGAATATTAAAATGACTAGGGGATGCTTTTGTCTGTCAATTATGGATACTAGATTTTAAAACAATTTTACCATTGTTCACTATAATCAAGACTGCATTATTCTTCCTGGATTTGGTTACCTCACAGAAAATATATTTCAGTATCGCAAGCAATAACAGTTTTCCGTGTGCATTTTGTTCAGACTTGATTTGATAATTTACTTCTAAATTAATTCCATTTCCAATATAACTGCAACCAACTTAAAGCGTTTTTTAAAAATTATAAATTTAACTTATCAACAAGACATGCTCTTTAAGCAGCATTTTGACAGTCTGTCTTTAAGTATGTATTTGCAGAGGTCTGCTTCCTCCTACTTCCTCATTTGAGAGAGATGCAGAGCCGATTACATAATTTAGTGTTGCAGACTCGCACCACTTCAACCCAATTACTGCAGTAAAACTAATTCCCCATGTCTGTGTGTCACCCCATGAAAACATTTGCTAAATTTGAAAAAATTAGGAAAGTTGAGTTTTTCAATTGTGTGGGCTAACCTTTGATTGGTACAGCTATTTTCAAGAAGCCCATCGTTGGTATTTGATTTTTCTTTACAAGAATAAGTCAGGATAAATCTCATCCCTTCCTGGATTTCTCTTTATAACATAAATACACCTTTTCTTTCTTTCAATTACTTAGTTAATGGCACGTTGAAAATATTGTTTTCATTTCCTGAAAAGCATTCACTTACAGCGGTTATCACCAAACCGAAACACTTAGCCACTGTTGCTTGCCTTTCTCTCATCCATTAACTTCTTGTGGAACCCTTCAGGTAAGAACTCCTTGTGACCATACACACTATTAACAGATCTCCAGACCACGTGGAAAAATTAGTTAATAGGAAATATATATTCTGGTCCAACTATACAGACTCTTCGAACATCAAAAAGGATAGCACAGAAAAGGCCATTTTAATTCAAGGAATTTAATTAAGGAAATTAAAATAAATTAAACTAACGATTTCTTGTCTTGTTTTATAACCTAATCTTGATTTATTTAATTATTTTTCCTCCAGTAATTTTAGATGCCCATTTGCATCCAAAGCTGCTGTAAGCTATGTATTCATCCTAAAATGATTTTGTTCACATAGATTGGCAAGCTTGTCAATCCTGAGATATCCTAGCTGGGAAACATTACTTCCTCTTGGGCTTCTCCTGATCAACATCCAAGCTACTTCAAAATCCCTTATTCCACCTAAGTGATTGGCACTGCTCCAGAATGTGTTCCACTCCTTTAATCAATATCCTCAGCACAGTTGGTGGGTCTGCAGGGGGAGAGCAGACTTCCTAAATCAGTGTTGCTTTGTACAAGGTAAGGGATGCATTGTTCGTTTTTTTTTTAAAAACTACAAGGAGGGAGTACCACACTTTCTTCTAAATTCCTGCCACAGATTTGTATCAGTTAGTGACTGAGGCAACATTCATTTGAATGTGGAGTACATCTGACTACCAGTGGGGTGGGGAATGGACTAAGTGACTTTGAACATTGTATTGTATGCTGGTACACAGTGCCTCTGGGTCTCAGCATCCATTTAAACCAAGAAGTAAAGGAAAAGATGGAGGGTTCTAATGAGTATAGGCTCAGCCATATTTCAAATTACTTTTGCAAAATCAATTTCTCTCCTTGAATTGAAAATAACAGTAAGACGTCTTACAACACAAGGTTAAAGTCCAACAGGTTTGTTTGGAATCACTAGTTTTTGGAGCATGGCTCCTTCAGCAGGTGAGCCAATCACTCACCTGATGAAGAAGCCACTCTCCAAAAGCTAGTTATTCCAAACAAACCTATTGGACTTTAACCTGGTCTTGTAAGACTTCTTACTGTGCCCACCCCACTCAACGCCGGCATCTCCACATCTTAAAAATGACAATAAAACAGACACAATTGGGCATTGAAATTTCAAAAGTCTCCAGGTTAATGTCTCTAAGAGCCTGGAATACTCTTAAGATACATTCTTTAGGTATTTATTGGTGTTCCAATTTTTGGGGTTTAAAATTCATTTACATTTTGTTTCACCACATTTGATCATTATCTGAAAAGGGAAAAATCTGCAGGCAACAAGGGAAATGCAGGAGAATGGCACTTAGATGAATTGCTTCTGCAATGGGCTGGCATGGAGATGATGGACTAAATGCCCCTTGTTCTGTGCTATAACTATTCTATGATTATATTATTATATCACTGTGCTACTTATGTCGAACCCCCTCTACCACCTTCCTCACTATGTGTGGGACACATTGACTCTATATCCAGAATTCTATTCTGCAATGATATCTGTGTGAATCATGATGACATAAGCAGTGTAAGACCATCCCAAGGAGGCCTATCTGCTGTAGTTTCAGCTGTCGGTCCGCTGCAGTGTATTTAACATGTTTTGGATTATTGAAAGACATTAAGTAGGAAATACCTTTTAATCTTTTTTTTGTTTAATCCTATCAAAGTTGCAACTGTTCCTTTTCCCAGTTACCTGAATTAAAAATGTTACTGGCATTTAGATACTGTTAAGTATAGTTCTGTGAAGGGGTGGCATGTGGAGCTGTGGTTGGCACTGGGACTGCGACACTGAGGAGCCGGGTTCGAATCCTGCCCCAGGGTCAGTGAACATGTGGAGTTTGCACATTCTCCCCATGTCTACGTGTGTTTCACCCCCACAACCCAAAGATGTGCAGATTAGGTGGATTGGCCACGGTAAATTGCCCCTTAATTGGAAAGAAAATAATAGGATACTCTAAAAAAAATTTTTAAAGTATAGTTTTGTGCATAGAAACGTAGAAAATACAAGCAGGTAGAGGTCATTTGGCCCTTCGAGCCTGCTCCGCCATTTATTATGGTCATGGCTGATCATCTAACTTAATAGCCTAATCCTGCTTTCCCCCCATATCCTTTGAACTCCTTCTCCCTAAGAGCTAGATCTAACTGTTCTCGAAAACATACTGTTTTGGCCTCAACTACCTCCTGTGGTAACAAATTCCACAGGCCGACCATTCTCTGGGTGAAGACATTTCTCCTCATCTCTGTACTAAATGGTCTACCCCAAACCCCAGGGTACATACCCTGTATGAACTCAATGCAACACTAAGCAGCAGGCGAGGAGTAGTGGGGTTTGGTGAGCATAAATCTGTGCAGTGTGGCTGATAACATGATGGCAGCTACCTGTCATCTTGATGCACTTGGGCCCAATCCTGAGAAAATTGAAGGCGGATGGATGCTTGAGGTCGACAAAGCACATAATTCACAGCGTAGCTCCTAAGGTAGCTCAGAGGTGCAGAGATAACTGGGAGCCTGCACACAAGCTGTGTGTTAGGCTCATAAGACTCCCAATCTCTAGGTTAATTAGGCAGCTGCCCTTTTGCCAAAGCTCCCTGTTTAGAATGGGTGTTAAAAGTGAGCCGATGTTAAGTCTTTTGTTAAATAATGGATATTTCTACCTTTATTTAACCTCTTGGCAAACCTGGTTCTCTGGTACTGGTGCATCCAGGCTCCACGTGCCACTCTATCCTCCTCATACCAGCGCACAATTGATAGCTACTGACCAGCTGAGACCAGCTGTGATCTTGAAGATTCCCAGCACATTGTGAGAGATGTACCCAGAGGATGGGCAAATTATACCAATGGTCTAACATAACATCAATGGTAACCTGCAGTTCAGTGCTCGGGCCACATTATCTGTTCCTATATCTAACCACCACATAAATGATTTGAAAGGAATTTAATAAGGACATTACTGGAGCTGGTGATCTAAGCAACCCTTCCCCAATATCACTCAATTCTAAAGCTGGGAACAAACATCAAACTTGTCTACACTACCACCAAAACATCATTTCATCACTGTCTCAACAGCAGCCATCTCACAGATAACATCAGTTCAGACTAACTTTGAGCTGTTCATCTTTTAGTATTTAAATAGGTTTTAGCTGCATTTTATGGTTTAATCTTTGTGAAAGCATTTGTGCACAGGATCACAAACACCATTCAAAGCATGTTTTTGAAGACTATGCAAGGGAAAAGGACTTTAATTAAAAAATTGTGCTAAATTCTACTGTGTTCCGCCTGTCAGTATTTGAAGAAAGTGGAGTCAGAGCAAATTTTGACAGTACGTTTTCTTTCCTCCAGTTGCGTGATTAGGGTTACAATTTTTTGCATAAACTCACATACTCCTTTAATTGTATTCAAAAAACACACAATGTTCATTGTTAGTTAGATTCTTCTTATCATGTTTTTATTATTTATTAAGCTTAATGTTTGCGCCTGACGCCGTGCAATATCCGTAGCTGTGTAAAACGCGAGTTACAACCTGCTGTATCAGTGTTACGTATTTCAACTATTGCATAGCTTAAGCTTTTATTGTCGTTGATGTTGACGTATCCGGGCACTTTAAAAACCTTTGCAAGGTTCCCAGTCCTTTCGAGTTTCAGTTGCTTGTTTGTACACTGTTTTCTTGCTGTTTAAACGTATGCCCTCCATCAGGCGCATAGGTGTTTTGTCTGCATCACGCTGGAATATGTTTTTTTAAATTATGTTTTAAATTCCCGCTATCATCAAATGGTAGTGCTGTAAATTCTGCAATTAATGTCCAATAAACTGCTTTTATTCATTCCAGACTGAATTGGAGTAGTTTGTTAATGACAGTCGTTTGACTGTCTTGTTCATTGTTCCACCAGCAAGTATATTTGTATCTTCTCCAATTACCATCCTTTATCTAACCTCCCTGTCCTCCTTGACATCCTTGAGTTCGTTATTGCCCAGCTCAACTTTACCAAAAGTTTTCATATACCTTTAGTGTGGTTTTCTTTCATCCTCTAAGTTAATTTCACCATTGGTATTCTCTGCAACTGCATCCATGCCATTGTCTGTCCATGACCTCTTCACAGCATTCAATCCAAACCCCTCCATTATCTTCTATCCCCATGCCTTCATCCCTCTCATCTGATTTAATTCTGTTTTTTTAAATTTAGAGTACTCAATTAATTTTTTCTAATTAAGGGGCAATTTAACGTGGCCAATCCACCTACCCTGCACATCTTTTATGTTGTGGGGGCAAAACCCATGCAAACACGATAGCACAGTGGTTTGCACAGTTGCTTCACAGCTCCAGGGACCCAGGTTCGATTCCCGGCTTGGTCACTGTCTGTGCGGAGTCAGCACGTTCTCCCCATGTGTGCACGGGTTTCCTCCGGGTGCTCCTGTTTCCTCCCACAGTCCAAAGGTGTGCAGGTTAGGTGGATTGGCAATGATAAATTGGCCTCAGTGTCAAAAAGGTTAGGTGGGGTTACGGGTGTAGGCATGGGCTTAAGTGGGGTGCTCTTTCCTAAGAGCCAGTGGAGACTTGATTGGCCAAATAGCCTCCTTCTGCACTGTAAATTCTATGAAACACGGAGAGAATGTGCAAACTCCACACAGGACCGTGACAGATCAAACCTGGGACCTTGGTGCCGTGAGGCATCAATGCTAACCACTGCGCCACCGTGTTGCCCTATCTGATTGAAATCTTTTCTGTCCCATTGTAACCAACATATGGTTTGCCACGGGGTTAGGTTCCACATGTACCCTGACAACACTCATTTCTGCCTCACCACCTTAACCTCCTGAGCTTCTCCCATTACCTCAAGCCCACTAGTTTAGATATCTGGGCCCTATGCCACAGAATTATCTCCTTTAGCCCCTCTTCCTACCTCCCCTACTTTAATCCCATCCTTAAAATCTAGCCAAAGTAAAAACAGAAAATGCTGGAAATGGAGAGCTGGTGCAGACATGATGGGTTGAGTGGCCTCCGTCTGCAATTCTGCTCAGAGGCCCAGGCAGCATCTGTAGGGAAAAACAGTGTTAATATTTCAGGTCAATGGCCTTTCGGAAATTATTTTTGATATTTAGCATTTCCAGTGTTTTGTTTCTGCTTAACCAATCTTTTAGCCTCCTCGCCCAATATCTTCATCTTGGGCTTGATGTCAGTTTTTTATTGATCATTCTTCTGTGAAGCACCTTTGGATTTTTTTTTTTCTATGTCTCACGTCCCATATGAATGTATATCATTTCTGTCATTGTCTCCAGCCCGCCCTGATCACCTCCGGAGTACATCAAGGTTCCAACCCCTGTTGTTCTTTCTTTGCATGCTACTTTCAGAGGCAATGCTCATACTGCAATGCATCAGGTTTTGTAAGCATGATAAAAATAGACTGAGCTTTAAGCATCCAACAGTACCCTCAGTCCCACAAAATCTCAGTTTTGTCAGATTCCAACTGATATCAAATCAGTGATCAGCCAGAAATTTACTCAATTGAATATTAGAAGAACAAATTCCATCTGATTTGGGTTCCACCAAAATCTCTGTACACTTTCCCCATCTCCATTCCCCTTTAGAGCTGCTCACTCAGGCTGGGCCAGATAAATTGCAATCGGATTGTCCTGTTTAATCCTGAACTGAGTTTCAAACACCAATCCAACCATTTGAAAGACCAACTGCTGCTATTGTTAATTTAGATTAATTGTATTTCATTGCATGCAATTGTTGGACATTCACTCAGGATTCACTTGTGCTTGGCAGATAAATGCTTTTTCTTAATGTGTAAACATTGGCTCCAGTTGCATCCTTTACTTCCCAGTCCAAAATATGGCAGTGTAGAATGGTTGCCTAAAGTTTAAGATTAGAAACCAAGAAAATAAATATAAAACTAAAATCTTAGTGCCATTGTATCAAAGATTGACAACATTTAATTTTGGGATCCCTCGACCAGTAAAGGTATTCAAATTGCTGGATAGCACTAAGGTATGGATATGTAGATAGGTTATTCTAACTGGTATTCAGTTCTTAGAGAATGAGGTTCTCCTGGTCAGATGTCTGCTGCCTTGACAACATTCCTGGGAAACAAGCATCTATTTCAGCCTTCATGGAACATTTGAACACAGGATAGTCAACTCAATGATTGCCAGACACTGGACTTGAGTACCAATAAAAAGAAAGGATCAAGGACAGACCAAAAAAGGATGTTGGCACCTTTCTCAGGTTGACTATTGTTTAAAAAAGACAAAATTGGAGCAGAATAAGATGAATGAATCCCAGCAATGTCTACGGAACAGTTACTTGGTATTTTGTGATTAACTCGAATTATCGTTATGCGGTGAACAGCCCAAAGGGAAGATGCAGATGAAGAGAATTCTGAGGAAAAGTTTGAATATAATGATGAATCTGAATAAATTACACTAGCCATAAGAAGTTTTAGTCCTGGGATGAATATATTAGTTTCTGACTTACAGAAAGAAGAAATGCATACTTAAGTTCTCATCCTTATGTGGCCCAAAACATATGAAACAGGTAATGTTTTGCGATGCTGCACATGCTAATCTTCCTGATGGATATTCTAGGGCAGCTGGATTCATGTTTCATATGGGTGAGAATGGGAAATGTTCTTGGGAAGCTAACAAAAGTTTTTAAAAGGTTTTTAAAGGTACTTTGGTGATTGAAACACAGGCTCATGTGGCAGTTGATATGAGCTTCCACTTGTCAATTTTTAAAAGTTAGATTCTGTATGAAGGGAGTGCTGAAGATAGTATGCCCATGTGGGTAATCGTTCATTGGGCATAATGTATGCTCGATTAAAAACGTAAGTGAATAAAGTTTAGAGACTGATCTTGCTGGCTTGAAATAAATGCTGGAGTGAAAGGAAATCTAAACTTAAATGCATGGTTGCAAGTAATCAATTGTCTGATTTGATTTTGATTAAGTTTGTTTTCCAAATTTGGTTGTACATGTAAACTCTAATTTGTATTTAAAGAGAGAGAAAGGAATCTGTTAATTGCATATTAATCACATGCTGGTGGTGGTTATTAGCTGGGTGGTTATTTGCTTATGCCTTCACAAATAGACAGAGACTGAAACTGTGGTTGTTGAGTTAGGAGGTGTATGCTTGTAATGTGTAAATCCAAATAAATGAGCATAAAAATGTGTAAAGGTCGACTCTAGTTCTATTCTTCTCCAACTGGTTTTCTGGTGCATAATGCTACAGCCACAATATTGCTTACCTCCATCGTGACCTCAAACCCCCACCACTGAAACACTGCTTCACTTTTATTGCTTCAAGACTTTGCCAATGCTCCACGCAGTGATCTCCTGAGTTCTACCCTATCAAACTGCAACTCAACAACAATCCTCTGCCCCCACCCAATCCAGTTCACTCCTGCCCTCATGGACCTTTAGTCACTTTTTGGAACTGCCTTGCTCCACTGCTTCACATTGTGGCTTTTCTTCTGCATTAACAGCTTTCTGAGGTTATCTTGTGATGGGAAGTAAATATGATCTTGCCAATATTGTCAAATTACTGTGAACAATTTAAAACAAAACTTCTTCCAGTTTGTTTTTAACAGTTCCTTGGGTAAAATGCCATGAGCCTTCTCTTTCCTCTTGAGAAACAACCACAAAGCGAATCCTTCAGGTACAGGCGTGAGTCTAGACATTTATGTAAACAGTTATCAACTCAAATATAAAGTGCTGAACAATGAAAGATGCACAGTAACTCTGCTTGATTGTTTTGAAGACAGTGGCATCATGGTCATCGAAGCAATAACACAAATGTTTCTGATGTTCACTTACTGGTGAAAGCTTTTGTAGAATGTGAATAAGATAGGACTCACACTTCACTGGGAATTTCAATCATTTTTACACTTCCATTTCACCTGGTGATTTTCATGTATCCAATATTTATTGATCCAACGCCATTTGCCAACAAACATGTTATAAACTAAATTCCAAACACACAAAATTGTTGGCTGTGGCAGGGTATACTTTTCACACCATAAATAAAGACTCACACTCGCATAGTACTTTTCACAGCCACCAAACATCTCAAAGCTCTTTGCCTCCAATGATTTACTTTTGAAGTGAGTGTAGTCGCTGTTGTAGGAAACACAGCAGCCCGGCAGCTAATTTGTGCAGAGCAAACTTTAACAAACAGCGATGTGATCACAACCAGATATTTGTTTTTGTTGAAGACAATTCAAAAAGAGTTAACTCATTACGAAATTTCAGTATGGGGAGGTTGGATCCTTCTGAATTTAAAAATGTCTTTTGAAATAAGTAAGCTTGGGCAAATACCACATTTTGCCAAATCCATGAATTTACTTGGGGCAGCATGGACAAGCTGGGCCGAAGTCTATGACTCTATCTTAAAAAGTAGGAGAAAACAAGATATTGATTAAGAATGCCAGAGCGACGCTACTTTATTTAGATTTTTTTTCTCAAGCTCTGAGACACCCTGGTAAGACTGCATTTATTGCCCATTCTTGGTTGTCCTGAGCAATATCCACTGCAGTCATTGAGGCAATGGTACATACTCCAGTTGTGTTAGTATTCCAGGATTTAGACCTGGAACAATGCTATATGTCCAAATCATCTATCATTGGAGGTGACGGTGTTTCATTGACTTTGCTGTTCTTATTCTGTGCAGTGGTACAAGTTGCAGGGCTAGGAGGTGCTGGCTCTGATGAACCTATGCTGGAACCGAATCGTAAATGATGCAGAAGTTTCCAGTGGGGATAAATCTGTAGTTTCTGGAATTTGTAATAGGACATGGGAAATGCAAACAAACTGGGTCAGGCTAATCACACAAAGCCATGCTGATTTGAGTGGCACAGTCGCACAGTGGTTAGCACTGTTGCTTCACAGCTGCAATTTTAAACAATGGGGACTTCTAGTGGGCATGTAGCATAGTGGCTGCATGTGTGGGAGCTCCTATCGGAGATCTTTGGCTCTACGCGCCCGACTGGCATGGAAATTGATCCTGATAGTTCTTACATTTGTGGTTTTAGGTATCCCCTAGCATGATAATGTGAGATAAGTGCTGATCCAGGTAACCAGAAAAGCAAGAAAGTTCAACGGTGGAGGTGTTGTGTACCTCGGGAGGGAACAAAATGGTGGTAGAGGCAATCTCAGTGCCAGGGGTCACTTCCCTAACCGTCTGTGGAGCTGCAGAAACATGTGGCGTGAGGTTTCTGGAAATCACGAGAAAGAGATCGAAGCGGTAATTTCTTTGATCAGAGGAGCCCTGGCTAAGGTGCACAAGGTGATGAAGAAAGAGGGTGCAGAGGTGCAGGAGATAGAAGTTTCTCTGTCATGGCAGAGTGACCAGGTCATTTGTTTGGAAGTGGAAATGGCGAAGGTGCCGACCGATAATAAGGTTTCGAGGGCTAGGATCAACGACCTTGAAAATCAGTCAAGAAGACAGAATTTGAGGGTGGCCGGTTTGCCGGGGGGCTGGAGGGCCCAAACCCAATTAAGTTCATGGCACAGGTGCTCTGGAAGATGGTGGGGGAGGAGGTAATGGCAGCCCCTCCTCAGCTGGATTTAGCCCATAGGTCGCTGAGGCAAAAGCCTCGTGTTGGGGAGCCACCTCGGACATTTGTGGTCAGCTTCCACAGTTACCAGGAAAAGGAAAGTTGGACAAAGGAGCACCTTTGACAAATCAGAACACCAGATCAGGGGGCCATGGGGTCCGAATATATCAAGATGCCAGTTCGGCTCTTGACAAAGCTGTGCAGCTTTTAATAAGGTTAAGGCTGCACTGTATCGTAAGAAAGTTTGGTTTGGCATGATTTACCCCACACGTCTTCGGATGACGTATGAGAATGAGCACCATGGGTGGGATTCTCTGTTTCTGAGACTATGGGCTGGATTCTCCGGTCACTGACGCTGAAATTGGGTTTGCCGACGGGCTGGAGGATCCAAATTCCCGAGGGCGGTGCCTCTTCCGCGATGCTCAGCGCCCCCCCCCCTCTCAGCGTACACCGCGCCACGTCAGGCCATTGCCTGAGGCCTTCCCCCCGATGCTCCACCCCCGACCAGGCAAATTACCATTGGCGTAGGACATGTGTGGTCTCACTCGTCAGCTCGAGCCAGGTGCTCTGTGCTGCCGTCCTGCTAGCCCCCATAAAAATGGGGAACCGATGGCCATTTTTCACCAGTTTTTCTGGCGTAAAGTGCCACCGTTCCCACACCCACGTGGGACATAGTTTCCAAATGGGAGAATCCAGCCCTAAGTGTTGATGCCAACGCAGAATTTGTGGATTTTCAGAACAGAAAAACTGGCGCCACACCTGAAGCGATTCTGCTACTATTAAGGGGCTAGCACCGGTGCCGTGTGGAACACAATCGATTCCAATGAAAAACGGTACAGGATTCACCGGGTCCATGATTGACACTCGGGAGGCTGACAAGCTTCAGCCGCACATACACATTACACTCCTCACACACATTCACCTCAGCCAACAAGATGGCACTGGTTGTGCTGGAGTCCACCCATACAGTTGATGGGTCAGCAGGGGCCAGAGGGCACCAGGGGGGTGTCCTGGGGGGACAAATATACGACCCATGGCACTAAGTTCATAGTGCGCTGTTAGTGGTGTGTGCAGCTGCATGGCTGCCTTGCTGGCTGCGGCAATGGTGGTCCGTGCCTGTCCACCCCAATCCACAGCCCACCTCTGGCCATCCCCCGTTACTCCCCCTGGCCTTGGCAGAAGCCTCCTGGTCAGCGGCACAACTGTCAGCACACTACGGCAATGTTGGACACTTTCCGTAACCGCTCCCCTCTCTCCCTCAGCAGCCGCCACGCCGGTTTCACAATTAAAAAAAAGTGAATCACGCCATTGGAAACTCGGCCCATCGGAGGAGGCGAATCGTGGAGACCCCGGAGAAGATCATGCAAACGGTGTCCACTGTACATGCGGTCCAGCATGCATTGAAGCTGCTGTCGAGGTGATGGAGAATTGCGATTTGGCATCAACTCGGCACCTGCCGCGATTTTGGCATTGTAACTGATTCTCCACCTAATCGCGTTCTCCAATTTCAGCATCAGCTAACGGAGAATTCCGCCCCATTACTTTGAGACTACAGAGTTAGCTCAGGTGTTCGTCCATAGAAATGGGTTGGAATTGAAATAATTGTATTTTATACAAATTGAAGGAAATATCTTTGGAGAAGAGGGGAGGGTTGTTTGGATTTTCTGCTGTCTTGTTAATGTTTGAAGAGGAATAGGTGAGGCTGTCTGTCGTTTTATATGAAGAATTGTATTATGGAGGTTGGTGGAATGGGCGTTGTTTATTGTTCTCATTTGGAATTTATAAATCATTTTTGGGCAAGTAGGGCTAGTTTGGTACTTGGGAATTTTGAGGTGAATAAAGGTTCGTTGTGCGGGGGCTACTCTGCTAGTTAGATTAATTAGTTAGTTAACGGAAGTGAAGAGATGGTGTTGTTTGTGGTTTATAGAAGGGGAGGGGTCATTTTGTTTGAACTCAGGGATTATATTAATTGAGTGGGTAGAGTTTGGTAAGGGAGAGGGTGGTTTGGGGGGTTTTGTCTATAGTTTACTGGGTTGTTTGGGTGTAGTATCGTTGGGTGATGAGGAGTGGGGCAAGGGAGCAGGGGTAACTGGAGACTCTTTGCCTGGTTGTGCTGGGGGTTCTGGTGGCCATCTTGGATGGGCCTGGCTTCGGCTCTTCCTGGAGGGTTGCTGGACTGCTTCATAGGGCGGGAATGACTGACTCCGGTAAGGACGAGTGGGTGGGGGGAGCGAGGGTGTGTGTGATCTTTCCCCCCCATTCAGCTGCTTACATGGAATGTGAGGGGTTTGAGTGGCCCAGTTAAGAGCTCTACGGTGTTCACGCACCTTAGGATGTTGAGAGTGGATGTAGTACTGTTGCAGGAGACCTAATTTGCAGATTAGGTTACGGAGGAGCTGGGTGGGGCAGGTGTTTCATTCGGGGTTCGATGGCAGGGCCCCGGGGGCTGTACTCCTGATCAACAGGAGGTCAGCCTTCTCGCAGGGAAAGATTTTTACGGATCCAAATGGGAGGTATGTCATGGTTAGTGGGCTGTTAGCAGGCGCACAGGTGGTGCTGGTCATCCCGGCCTCTTTGAGGACCATCCCAGGATGGCCAGTGGCTCTTGGAGGATAAGTGGTACCTGCTGAGGAGCTGGCTAATGATGCCAGTATAGAGGCTGGTGACCGATTCAGAGACCAGATACAATGAGGCTCATTCGACCACCCTGTCTGTCACTAAGCGGTGGATCGGATTCCTCAAAATGCGGTTCCGATGCCTCGACCACTCTGATGTGCATTGCAGTACACCCACCTAGACGGTCGCCCGCTTCGTGGTGCTCTGCTTTGCCCTGCACCACCTCGCACAGCAGCGGGTGACATGCTAGAGGTGGAAGGGGAGGAAAATGCGACCACCGAGGAGGAGGAGGACGAGGAGGCACTGGATGTGCCCGGGGAGGACTTTCAGGACCAGCCAGAGGATGGGGGACAGGTGCCAGCGGCGAGGGTCCGGCAAGCACGGCGGGCCAGGGAGACCCTCATCCTCACCCGCTTCACATAGGACGTGGCTTCAACTGTCATCTTACCCCCTACCCCTTCCCCCCTCCCTCCCTCCCCGTTCCCCCTCCTTGTTCCCCTTCCCTTCTCTCCCCACCCATCCCCTCTCCCCTGTTCCACCCTCCCAGGGTCTGTGTGATATCACCCCAGGGTGACGGGACATTGTCAGCGCTGTCAATGGGTCACTGTTGAAGGTAGGGTGGTGATGATAACCCACTGAGAACTGAGTCCTGGTACTCCTCAAACTATCCTATCTGTCTACTGTATGCCCGCTCATACCCACCACCTGCATATCATGTCTTGGTGAGGGTGTAGAAATCCAGGACCACCATGCCGGGGGGCTAAAGCAGGGGATTAGGGATCGGCCAACATTGCGGAAGAAAGTGCCAGAGGGGTCATATTTCTTGGTGCAATGTTTTTTAATGCTGTACATATGTGTCCCTGACTGTCCCAAGCCCCCGATGGTGTCACCCCCTGTTCCCCACCCCACCTAACCCTTCCCCCCAACCCATTTCCCTCTCACCCACAATAACAACCCCCCCCCACCCCCCCCCCCCCCCCCACCCCAACACCCCCAGTGCCCTCTCATTGGTCCTCGACCTACTTCACCTTCCAGGTCTGCAGCTAGGTCTGTCCCCATGATGCACATGCGAGGTGGAGGCAGCCTGCTTACAGCGTCCCATGATCTTCAATGCCCCTGGCGGGCATCCTCTAGGGGCCAGAGGTCCCCATCCCACTTGCCGGCAGCACATGCCTCACCGTTCCACCCTGTTCCAGGGACTGACTCCAAGACGCGCCGTTGTTGGGGGGAACTTGGGGAAGCTGGTGGCCGCTGTTGTCACTCCATAGGGTCGTTGGCACCCAGCGTCTCCTCCTCCCGGTTGGTGCACATATGGTCCTGGGGGTCACCTCGGGATGGAATGGCAGTTGGATTGAGCTCCGGCTGCCCCTGCAGCATCTGGCTCTCCCAGCCCTGGCAGCTCCCCAATCACTGCACCATGGTGTCGATGCCCTCGGTGAGTGGCATGTTCTGGAGCGGCCCAGCAATACCCACCTGAGACTTGGCCATGCTCTGCAGTGTCTTAGAAAGGTCCACTTGGGACTGGGACACGTCCCCCAGCGACCTGGACATGCTCTGGAGTGCCTCGGCAATGCCCACCTGAGACTGGGACATGCTCTGCAGCACCTTAGAAAGGTGCACCAGGACTCGAATGAGTGGGTTTTTTTGCAGACATAGAGAATAGTTGTGAGCGATGCTCTCGGGACCCAGCGCATCACACGCACATGTGCCTGTCCCGCTGTGGGCTTGTGGGCTTCTGGGTCTCTCTCTTCCACTCCATGTCGAAAATTCTTGGGGCTGACTTCGAGCCATGGTCTTTGGTCGCTATTTTGGGGATCTCAAACTTACTGAGGCGGAGGCGGATGTTCTTGCCTTTGTTTCCTTAATAACCCGAAGACGAATCCTGTTTGGTTGGAAGCCTTCGACCCCACGCAGTGCAGTGCCTTGGCTCAGTGACCTGATGGAATTTTTGTACTTGGAAAAAATATCAAGTTTGGGGTTCAGGGGTTGGATAAAAGTATTGAAACATTGTTAACTGTTGTACATATATAGTTGTAAAGATGCTATTCTGAAAATTGTTCTCAATTTTTAAAAAACAGAATGGGGTGGGAGCGGTTTGGTGGTGTGGAATATTTTTGTATTTTGTATGAAACTGGTTGAATATTTTGTGTAGACTGAAAATGTTTTCTTTGAATAAAAATGAAAAAAAAAGAAACTTCAAACAATGCTTGACAGTTAACTGTTAGTCATCATCAACTTATGCATTGTCCATGGCAACACCTCTACCAATCAGAGTCCACTTACCAACCATCCAGCACTCTCCTCTCATACAGTATAAGTTTTTGATTGCCATTACATTGTACTTTTGTGAATGTCCTAATGAGTGCATGATGCAAAACTTCAACAAAAAATGTCTATTTTGTCAGCAATACTCAAGTTCTGTACTACCAAATGACTAATGAATCAATAACACCTCCATGCTGAACAACATTTCAAAGGGGCACTGTGGGGAGCAAGGCCAAAGGATGTACTATTGGGTGGGTGGACTTCAATGTCCATCACCGAAAGCAGCTCAGTGACACCACTATGGACTGAGCCAGTCAAGTCCTGAAGGGCATTTCTGTAAGACTGGGCTTGTGGCAGGTAGGAGTGAACCAACAAGAGACAACAATCAATCAGCAATGAACCTACTCAACCTCATACCCACTGATATACCTGTTGCTGATGCATCTGTCCATGGCAGTATTGGGTGAGTTGACCACCAGGTAGTCCTTGTGAACACAAGAACACAATAAATAGGAGCATGAGAGGACCACACGGCCAGTTGAGCCTGCTCCACCATTAATTTCAATCATGGCTGATCTTGGGCTTCAACTCCATTTTCCTCCCACTCACCATAATCCCTTAATTTTCTGAAAGAGAAATAAAATCTGTCTATCTCAACCTTAAATATATTCAATGAAGGAGAATCCACAACCCCCCGGGCTGATCAACCCCTTATCCTGAGACTGTGGCCTTGTATTTTAGATTCCTCAGCCAGTGGAAACAATCTGCGTCCAGCCTATCAAGCCACTTCAGAATTTTGTAGGTTTTAATGAGATCGCCTCTCATTCTTCCAAACTCTAGATAGAAGTCCAATTTATTCATCCTCTCCTCATCGGGCAACCCCCTCATACAAGGGATTAACTTAATGATACTTTGCTGCACCACCCCAATACAAATGTGCTGATTTCCCATACCTGCCTGACTCGTAGTCACACCCTCTGTCCCCAGCGACTGACCAACTATAAAGTTTTGCCTAACTTAAGGGAACAAAGGAGCATGAGTGGGCCATTTGACCCCTTGAGGCTGGTCTGCCATAGAATCCCTGGAGTGCAGAAGGCCATTTGTCCCATTGAGTATGCACCAAAAGAGCACTCAACCTGGGCCCACTCCCCCATGCCATCCCCACAACCCCACACATCTATCATGGCCAATCCACCTAATCTGCATATCTTTGGACTGTGGGAAGAAATCGGAGCACATGGAGGAAACCACGCAGACACGGGGAGAACATGCAAACTCCACTCAGACAGTCACCCAAGGTCGGAATGGAACCCGAGTCCCTGGCTCTGTGAGGCAGCAGTGCTAACCACTATGTCATCATGCCACCCATGCTGCCATTTAACTAGATGATGGCTGGTCTCCTACCTCCAAAGCCATCTTGCTGGACTTCTATCTAGAGTTTGGAAGAATGAGAGGCAATCCCTTTATGTCATCGGTATCCAGAAACCTATCGACCTCTGCTTTGAACATACACCATGACTGAGCCACCATAGCCCTCTGAGGAAGAAAATACCAAAGATTCACCATCCTATCCTAAGTTCTCAGTCCTATTGTGAGACTGTGCCCCCTAGCTCTGGACTCCCAAACCATGGGAAACATCCTTACTGCATCTACTCTGCTGAGCTCTTTGAAAAGTTTATACACTTCAATGAGATTACATAGAACATAGAACATAGAACAGTACAGGCCCTTCGGCCCTCGATGTTGTGCCGAGCAATGATCACCCTACTCAAACCCACGTATCCACCCTATACCCGTAACCCAACAACCCCCCCCCCCCTTAACCTTACTTTTTTAGGACACTATGGGCAATTTAGCATGGCCAATCCACCTAACCCGCACATCTTTGGACTGTGGGAGGAAACCGGAGCACCCGGAGGAAACCCACGCACACACGGGGAGGACGTGCAGACTCCGCACAGACAGTGACCCAGCCGGGAATCGAACCTGGGACCCTGGAGCTGTGAAGCATTTATGCTAACCACCATGCTACTGTGCTGCCCCTCATATTACCTCTCATTCTTTTAAACTCTAGAAAATACAAACCCTGTATCCTCAATCTTTCCTCACAGGATAATCCTGCCATCCCCAGGTGAGCCTTTGGTGAACTCCCTCTGGAGAGTATATTATTCCTTATGTAAGGAGAACTAAACTGTACACAATACTCCAGGTGTGGTCTTACCCAAAGCTCACTGCACCTGCAGCAAGACATTCTTGTTCCTGTATTCAAATTGTCTTGCAATAAAGGCTAACATACTATTAGCCTTTCTCATTGTTTGTTGCAGCTGCTCATTAGCTTCCAGTGACTCATGACCAAGAACACCCAGGTCTCTTTGGACATCAATATTTCCCAATATCTCCCTGGTTAAGGTTTATGTCATCAGCAAACTTGGAAATGTTACATTTGGTCCTTTCATCCAAATCATTGATATAGTTTGTTAATAGCTGGGGCCCAGGCGGTACCCAGTCAAAACATGCCAATTCATCCATTTTTCCCTACTGTCTGTTTTCTATTTGTTAACCAATCCTCAGTCTGTGCCAATAAAGGCATACTTGAAGGGCAGCACGGTGGCGCAGTGGTAGCAATGCAGTCTCACGGCGCCGAATCCCAGGTTCGATCCTGGCTCTGGGTCACTGTGTGGATTTTACACATTCTCCCCGTGTTTGTGTGGGTTTCACCCCCACAACCCAAAAGAAATGCTTCACAGCTCCAGGGTCCCAGGTTCGGTTCCCGGCTGGGTCACTGTCTGTGCGGAGTCTGCACGTCCTCCCCGTGTGTGCGTGGGTTTCCTCCGGGTGCTCCGGTTTCCTCCCACAGTCCAAAGATGTGCGGGTTAGGTGAATTGGCCATGCTAAATTGCCCGTAGTGTCCTAAAACGTAAGGTTAAGGGGGAGTTGTTGGGTTACGGGTATAGGGTGGATACGTGAGTTTGAGTGGGGTGATCATTGCTCGGCACAACATCGAGGGCCGAAGGGCCTGTTCTGTGCTGTACAGTTCTAAATTCTAAATTCTAAATGTGCAAGGTAGGTGGATTGACCATTCTAAATTGCCCCTTAAGTGGAAAAAATGAATTGGGTATTCTAAATGTATTTTAAAAAAATAAAGGCATATTTGTGACATACTTGTGACAATAAAAGGTTATTCTTCTTATTATTATATTTTTCCCAGCTATATGAGTTTTAACTTCACTTGCTATGTGAGCTGTGGAAAATGGCTGCTGTGAGGAAAAAGCCATGCCTCGGTTTTTAATGACTCCCTGGAGGCTCTCATTGATGTTGGGTGGAAAAGTAGGGAAACCCTCTATCCCAGGGATAGCTCCAGGAAGCCTCACCTCACAGATTGGGAGGCCATTACAAGGGCTGTCAGTACATTGGGTAACGGCCCTTGAAATGCAATTCAGTACGGGAAAAGGATGCATGATCTCAATTGTTCCAGCAGGATATGTCACCCTTCTCCCTGCTCCAATCTTACACTTTCATTATGGCATCATGCACTCAAAGATTTACATTACTCACTGATCTCCCACAATATTAGTGGGGGACACATCAGCACTGATTGTCTCACATGCACTTTAACATCACCAACATCTCATCTAGCATGCTGCACAAACACCAACCTCAGACCTGACTGGTCTCAGCAAGTACAGTTGGCGTGCATGCAACCCAACCTCTCCTCCATTCCTTCCTTCGCATACCATCTACTTGTTTTCTTCCAGACCAAGCTTGTGCAGAACAAGAGGGAGAGATTCAAGGCTGGGGCACGGTGGGTTGAAACAGTGGACTAGGTTAAATTCCAGGAGGATGCTGCTGACTTGTCAGGGCATGATGGAATCACTGCTGTGAGGAAGATGAATTGGCTTCTCCTAGCAAATCAGTGTGGATGAGTTTTCCATGAGGTGATCACATCCTGACGTTCTCAGTGAGTGATATGCAATGTTATATTCAGTCAGTTCATTAACTGAATCCATCTGCTCTCTTTTAAAGACACTAGTTCGTCTGCACATACCAGTGGAATCAACATAAGCCCCAGCCCCCAGGTCACCTCAGACAAGGAAACTATTGATTCATTGAGAAAGACCCGTCAATGCATTCACCTTCATCTTCCAGAAGCTCAGAGACACACACCTCAATAGGTCCAAGTTGTAGAGTAGACCCAGGGTCATAATCTGGGGAAGACTTCACTGACACATCTCCACAACAGTTCGAGGCAGTGACAACGCAGTTCTCTGGCACTCGGAGGACTGCTAGAGAACAGGCCCCCACTGAGTCCGAGTCTGATGATGAGCCTCTAGGAATGACCATGCCACACATGCTAGAGATGCAATCAGAGGCGGTGGAAAATCAGTAGAGTACAAGAAGCAATAAGAGAAGGATGGAGGAGACCATCTGCATTCTTTCTGATGTCATGGCTCCGACATGCGAGCACCTTGAGGTCACCATGGGAAGAGTGACGATCACCTTGGAGACCTTGGCCCAGCAGATCCGGCTGGATTTGCACATAGATCTGCTGGGGCATTGGTGGGATTCACCAGTAGCTAAGTGAGAGGGGGCAGGGCATCTTGACCATCCTCCAGGTACCCCTTCTCCTCAGGGAGTCAGACAGGGGCCCGAGGGCACCCACAGGAAGGAGGACCAACAACAGGAGGCCCACCGCCATCCAGCCAGGTGACTGTTGGAGTGTTTAGCTGAGCACAATCCTCTCTGCCTGCGACCCTATGACCTCCAGTTGTACAGGCGAGGAGGGTGCACCTGTCCCACAGCATCACACCCAGAGCAGGCGGGGGCCCTCCACAGGATGGCCACCCATATCATCAGAGCCTGCCTCTACCTCTACTGCAGATGTTGGGGATATGCCTAGATGAAGCGGTGAGTTAGAAAAGTTAAGAAGCTTTGATTTCACTTCTGGGTCAGAACCATAGAACCAGAGGTTACGGGTGTTCAATCGTTGTAAATCGCCTGCACCTTTATAAATACAATTCCTGTTTATGAGAATGGTGTATTAATTCGAAAGCATTGTGAATTTGCATCCATGACTCCTCTTATTGTGAGGGTAATCCATGCCCCCACTCAATGTTCACCTCCCTTTACGAATATCATATTCTTGTGATGGGTAGCTGACTCGTGATACTTATTCTACCCTCGTGTTATGTCAGGGAGATGAGTGAAACTCCTTACTGAAGTGTTTTCAAAAAGCTGAGTTCGGCATCCTCAAAAGCCTTGAAGGGGTAGCTGTAATTGTCTCTCCAAATGAGAAGGCTGCCTTCATTGTTAGTGCTAAAGCACTTGCTGCAGCCTTGATGCTTTGTCCAACTATGTACACATCTCAGTGTCTGCAAAACCCTTTCCAGAAAGATGGTCAGCAATTCATCAAGGCTTTTGATACAGCCTCTACGCTGCTGTAGCAACTACCACTTCCCTGAGCGCACCAACAAAGCATTCGCCACTAAGCTTTCCAATGAACAAGGCCTATTTCGGCCTAGGGTCAACCACGCCTGCCATGAAAATGGTGAGGGGAAAATTTCAAACTGTATTCCTGCCAGTGGGTCTCCAATTTTTGGCCTCTCTCCATATTTTCCGGACGCACCCATTATGAAATCTGCCACAGGATGGAGGGGAAGACTCCGCCCAAAGTGCTTGTTTGGTTTCTCAGCCATTTCTTTATTACCCATTATAAATTCCCCATTATCTGCCTGCAATGGGCCCACATTTGCCGCTGCTAATGTTTTATTTTACTTATATTTTTCTGAATTTTAAAATGCTCGCAATCTTCAGGGTTACTGCACTTTTTTGGCAAGTTTATACGCCTCACCCTTTGATCTGATAGAATCCTTAACTTCCGTTGTTAGCCATGGTTTGATCAATTTTCCAACTGGCATTTGTACCTTAAAGGAATGTAAATTTGTTGCAAACTATGTATTAATTCTTTAAATACTAGGCATTGCCAGTCTTGCGTCAAACCTTTCAATGTTGTTCCCCAATCTATCTCAGCCAACTAGCCCCTCATAACGTCTTAGTTTCCTAATTTTAGATTAAAGACCCAGGGCAAAATTCTCCCATTTTGGGACTAAGTCCCATGGTGAGGGGTAAGAACGTAGACTGTTTCCCACTGCAGAGGCCGGTGGGAAAATAAGCCAAATCTTCCAATGCCGACCTCATTAATTATGCACCTGGGTGTTTTGTGCCATAATCCGTGGTGGAGCAGGTCTGGATGGCACGTAGTTCATGGTCCTAAACCGGTGCCATATTAAAAAGCACCCAACGTCACTGACCCATCATAGAAGAGAAAAGGATGGGCCTCCAGAAAATGAAGGTGGATCTCCAGGAACATTCTGAGGCTGGAAGGTGGACCTTCTCCAGGACACTGAATCTTGCAGATCCACCAGTAGATGCTCACAACTCAACCTTGCCTTGCCATTTCTGTCCCACTTTCTGTTTGAGGTAGTTCATAACTTACACAGATAGAGTGATAGAGAGTTGCACTATCCTAGTTTGGAGGCAAAGGAAGAAAGTTCACCAGTTACAAAGCATAGAAAAAGGAACATCTCTTTGTCTCTCTGCACCAAATTCCCAATTACACACTCACTCTACCTCTCACTCCAGCATAGTCTCCTCTCCATGTGTCCCCTTACACCATGGAGAAAAAGCCCTCTCCTTACACTGAGGACATATCCCATCTTGTTGAATGATACTTCCACCATGGTAAAAATAGTTATAGAGCAGATCTATAAGCTCAAACCAGGGCATTGAGGTGCTGTTGGCCATCAGCAGCAGAAACATTGTATTCAACTACAATCTGTGACATCACGACCTCGCACAGCCCTCACTCCATCATCATCAAATTGGAGACCAACTTTAGTTCAATGAAGAATGTCGGAAAACAAAGTAGGTTTCGTCGCCGGGTAATCACTGAGATGAAGCCCACAACATCGCCCCCTTCAACTCCAGTAGCTCTGGGCTACTCCGACATACCAAAGATTGTCACCAAAGGCCAGAGCTTCACCCTCACCCCCATGATCTTCGGCAATGGCTCAAATACCGACATCCAAAATTCAAACAATTTTGGGCAGAACCAAAAATGTTTATGTGATACGCCGGTCCCATTGCAACCTCTCACACCTATTCTCCACCTCTGGGAAGAACCTGCCTCATACGTGCATGTGTCATATGAGCCCTGTGAACCAGTTTAAATTATATCAGGCTCATTCAATCACAGGAGGTGGTCGAGTTCACCCAATATAATATTTCTCTCCAGTCCCATCCTCCTTGCTGCTCCAAGCTCCTCCTCCGTTTTATCTCTTCTAATGACACCTTCCCCGTCTCCAGCAACCACCCATACATGCCCGAGATCCTCCCCTCTCCCAAATCATTGCTTGATGACAGTCTAACAGTGGATGGATTGGCAGCTAAGGGAACGAAGGAAACACTGTTTGTACAAAGTTCTGCATCTGCATGTACCGGAATTTACTCCCGCTTGGGAGATGATACTTCTTCAATTCCTCCATCCTTGTGAAGTTTCCCCTCCACAAATAAATCCCAAACCCTCTCAAACCCCTCCTTACTCCAACTCCTATAAGTTGTGTCTATCCCCTCCAGCTCAAACCTATGATTTCTACAAATTGGTGACTGTACCGACATGCCCCCAACCCAAAGTGCCACCACGGCTGGTTCCAAATTTTAAGGGATGCCACCACCACCGGATTCGCGGTATACCTGGCTGGGGAGAACGGGAGAGAGGCTGTAACCATCGCCTTTAAACATGCATCCTTGCAGGAGGCCTCCTCCATTTGCACCCACTCTGACCCCCTCCCCCCCCCCCCCCCCCCCACCTTTTTCACGTTCACCACCCAGTAATAATGCAGTACATTTGGTAACGCCAGCCCCCCCACCTGCCATCCCCTCTGCAGGCAGGCTCTCTGGATTCTGGGTGTCTTACCTGCCCACACGAAGGCCAAAATTAACCTATACACCCTCAGGAAAAAACGCTTTGGGGAGGAATATCAGGAGGGACTGAAACACAAACAAAAACCTCTGGAGAATGTTCATTTTTATGATCTGCAGTCTCCTCGCTAAGGAATGCACAGAACATCCCACCTCTTCAGGTCCACCAAGCTGGCCAAGTTCCATTTGTGCATAGTGGTCCAGCGCGATGGACAAAGCTCAGAAATCCCACAACCAGTGGATCAGATATTACTGGGCCATAACCTCCTGGATCCCAATGTCGCATTCTGGAGTGCACCCCAATGCTGCACTGGGAAATCCCTTTTGGAAGCTCTTACGTAAGGATTTATTCGGCAATGGGCCAGAGCTGCTAATGTCCTCGGGACATGGGACTGGACTGGGCTGGGCTGGGAAATATCCAACAAAGCAATTTCAATTATTAACTTTGGATGGTTCTGCCTGTTTTACAAAAACAGTTACTCTGAAAGAGTTAGATGGAAAAAGCACATCTAAGTTCAGAGTAACTACTTCTAAACACTCAGACCGAGCCCCGCCAAGCCCCAACCCAAGTCCCCCCCCAACGCATATGACATCACCCCGACTCAATTGACAGCTCCAACCTGAATCATGTCTGAATCCCTCCACCCCCCCCCCCCCCCCAATGCCCAGATCTTTCCATCTATCCATCCCCGTGGGAGACTCCATCCCCTCTCCCTCTTGACCCAAACAAGACTTCCTGAACTGGGTGACACCCCACCCCCGCGATGACTGGATCCATTCACCTACCTTAGCAAATGATCTTCTCCCTTTCAATGGGACTTTTAAACTCACCTGCTTTACAGCAGCTAGTGCAGTAAAAAGGGGGCGGGTCCTCCTTTGTTCTGCTCCTTTTGCACTTTGTTGCTGGAGCTTGGGATGTGCATCGCATCTTCAGTCTCGGCCAGCCTGAAACACAGCTTTCCATTTCAAGTGCAGGTAAATCGTTTCAGAGTGGCAAATGGCCACTGATTGCTACTCTGAGGAAGTTACCCGCTATTAATAATAATAATCGCTTATTGTCACAGGCGACTTCAATGAAGTTACTGTGAAAGTAACTTTCCGGTGCCTGTTCGGGGAGGCCGGTACGGGAATCGAACCCGCGCTGCTGCCTTGTTGTGCATTACAAGCCAGCTGTTTAGTCCACTGTGCTAAACCAGCCCCCTCTGCAACTCTGTCACATCCAGTAATGTTTAATTGTTCATTTTTTAAAAATATATTTTTATTCTCCATTTTCACATTTTCTTCAGAATTTACACCCCACCAACAAACAGTAAACAGTAACGAATACAATGTAATTCCCCTTATCAACAACAACGATCCCATCCTCCCACCAACCCCCAAACAACGACCCGCATGACAATATCAGCATCAAATAAAACAAACCCTCCCAAGGTGGAAAAAAAAGGAAAAAAGAAAAAGGAATCAGGAATTGCCTATGGTCACCATTGACATATATAGTCCACCCCTCAACACCCCCTAATATTCAACGTCATCCAATCCCCGAAAGAGTACCATGAACGACACCCATGAATTGTAGACACCCCCCACCTCCAATCGTCCCCCTCCCCCAATAGCTTCGCCAGCATCGTGGCAAAATACTCCATCAGCCTTGGGCCTTCCACCCCTTCGGGCAGACCCACAATCCTCAGATTCTGCCGCCTGGATCCGTTTCCCAGGTCTTTCATTTTGGCTCGCAAACACTTGTTGGTCTCTATCACCTTCCACAACTCCTTCCCTATCGAGGTGAATTGATCACTGTGCTGTGATAATGTCTCTTCCACTTCCTTCAGTGTCTCAGGCTAGAAGCCTGAAAATCTGTCCTGGTCCACCCAAGTCGACGCTACCACCAAGAAAGCACAACAGCACCTATACCTCCTTAGGAAACTAGGGAAATTCGGCATGTCCACACTGACTCTTACCAACCTTTACAGATGCACCATAGAATGCATCCTATCTGGCTGCATCACAACCTAGTATGGCAATTGCTCAGCCCAAGACCGCTAGAAACTTCAGAGAGTCGTGAGCACAGCCCAGTCCATCAAGCGAACCCGCCTCCCATCCATTGACTCTATCTACACCTCCTGCTGCCTTGGGAAAGCGGGCAGAATAATCAAAGACCCCTCCCACCCGGTTTTACTCACTCTTCCAACTTCTTCATCGGGCAGGAGATATAAAAGTCTGAGAACACGCACAAACAGATTGAAAAACAGCTTCTTCCGCGTGGTTACCAGATTCCGAAACAACCCTCATATGGACTGAACTGCTTAATACTATATTCCTGTCTGCTTCACCCGATGCCGGTGTCTATGTATTATATTGTGGACCTTCCGTTGCCCTTTTTCTTTTTTCTTTTCATGTATTATTTTCTTTTCAATTACTAAATGATCTGTTTGAGCTGCTCAGAAAAATACATTTGACTGGACCTCAGTACACATGACAATAAACAAATCCAATCCAATCGAATCCAAATACTGAATGGGTGATCTATCTCGGTCTCGACCTAATGTCCCCATGCTCATAGATACCAATTCAAACCATTCAAATCACTCCACATGATATCAAAAAGTAGCTGAAGGCACTGAATACAACAAATGCTATTGTCCCTGATAACATCCCAGCTGTCGTATCGACGACTTGTGCTCCAGAGCTTGCTGTGCCTTGGCCAGCTTGAACAGCTTAGTGCAGCTGCACTGCAGAAAAATGTGCAGCTAAATCCTACCCACAAAAGGCAAGACAAATACAATCTGGCCAATTGCTGTCCAATCAGACTACCGTCAATCATCAGTTTAGTGTTGGAACTTGTGATCGAGACTTACAAGTGACCCTTACTCAGCAACAACCTACCAGTGCCCAGTTTAGATTCGATCAGGCCTCTCAGCTCCAGTCCTTCTGGCAGTCTTCCAAGCATGGGCAAAATGGCTGAATTCAAGAGGTGTAGTTGACACCAAGGCAGCATTTGACTGATTGTGGCATGAGGAATGTTTACTAAATTTGGAGTCTGACCAAATACAAAAGAAGATGGCTGCAGTCATTGGAGGCAAATCAGCTCAGCCCCAGGACATTTCTGCAGTAGTTTCTCAGGGTGGTGCCTGAAGTCCAACCATCTTTAATTCTTTCATCAATGACCTTCCCTCTTTCAGAAGGTCAGAAGGGGGTTGCTCACTGATAATTGCCCGATGTACAACAGCTCCTCAGAAACCGAAGCAGCCTGTCACCATAGGCAACAAGACCTTCAGGCTTGGGCTGACAAGTGGTAAATAACATTCATGCCACGCATGTCCCAGTCAATGACCACAAGAGAGAATCTAACCATCTCCCTTGAGATTCAATGGCATTACCATCGCCAAATCCCCCACTGCCAACTTCCTGGGGGTTACCATTGACTAGGAACTGAATTGGACTAGCCATGCAAATACTGAGGTTACAAGAGCAGGTCAGAGGCTAGGATTTCTGTTGTGAGTAAATCACCTACTGGCTCCCCAAAGCCTGTTCATAGATCATAGAATTTACAGTGCAGAAGGAGGCCATTCGGCCCATCAAGTCTGCACCGGCTCCTGGAAAGAGCACCCTACCCAAGGTTAACACCTCCACCCCATCCCCATAACCCAGTAACCCCACCCAACACTAAGGGCAATTTTGAACACTAAGGGCAATTTATCATGGCCAATCCACCTAACCTGCACATCTTTGGACTGTGGGAGGAAACTGGAGCACCCGGAGGAAACCCACACACACACGGGGAGGATGTGCAGACTCCGCACAGACAGTGACCCAAGCCGGAATCTAACCTGCGACCTTGGAGCTGTGAAGCGATTGTGCTATCCACAATGCTACCGTGCTGCCACCTACAAGTCACAAGTTTTTGCCTGAATGAGTGCAGTTCCAAAAACACTTGAGAAGGTTGAAAGCACTTAAGTCAATTCTCGGTCGTCTCCTCATTCACCACCTTAAACATTCACTCCCTCCACCACAAATGCACAGTGGGAGCACTGTGTATCATCGACAGGATGCACTGCAGCAACTCACCAAGGTTCATCTTCCAATCTTCTGACCACAACCAGCTAGTAGGGCAGCAGATAAATGGGAACATGAACACCTGCAAGTTCCCCTACACCTCACTCACCATCCTGACGTGGACTATATCACCATTCCTTCATTGTGATTGGGTATAAATTATGGAACTTTCTGTCTCACAGTTCTGGGTGTACCCGCACCACTTTGCTTTACCGCAAGCCCACGGATAACCTCACGATGCTCTACTTCTCCAGCTTCCATCCTAAACACATTAAAGAAGCCATCCCCGATGGACAAGCCCTCCTTATACACAGGATCTGCTCAGACGAGGAGGAGCCTAACAGATATCTAGAGACGCTGAAAGATAGCCTTGTACGAACGGGATATGGCGCTTGACTCATCAATCGACAGTTCCAACGCACCACAGCAAAACAGAGCACCGACCTCCTCAGAAGACAAACACGGGACATAAGAAAATAAGAACTAGGAGCAGGAGTAGGCCATCTGGCCCCTCGAGCCTGCTCCGCCATTCAATGAGATCATGGCTGATCTTTTGTGGACTCAGCTCCACTTTCCGGCCTGAACACCATAACCCTTAATCTCTTTTTTCTTCAAAAAACTATCTATCTTTACCTTAAAAACATTTAATGAAGGAGCCTCAACTGCTTCACTGGGCAAGGAATTCCATAGATTCACAACCCTTTGGGTGAAGAAGTTCCTCCTAAACTCAGTCCTAAATCTACTTCCCCTTATTTTGAGGCTATGCCCCCCTAGTTCTGATTTCACCCGCCAGTGGAAACAATCTGCCCGCATCTATCCTATCTATTCCCTTCATAATTTTAAATGTTTCGATACGATCCCCCCTCATCCTTCTAAATTCCAATGAGTACAGTCCTAGTCTACTCAACCGCTCCTCGTAATCCAACCCCTTCAGCTCTGGGATTAACCTCGTGAATCTCCTCTGCACACCCTCCAGTGCCAGTACGTCCTTTCTCAAGTAAGGAGACCAAAACTGAACACAATACTCCAGGTGTGGCCTCACTAACACCTTATACAATTGCAGCATAACCTCCCTAGTCTTAAACTCCATCCCTCTAGCAATGAAGGACAAAATTCCATTTGCCTTCTTAATCACCTGTTGCACCTGTAAACCAACTTTCTGTGACTCATGCACTAGCACACCGAGGTCTCTCTGCACAGCAGCATGCTTTAATATTTTATTGTTTAAATAATAATCCCGTTTGCTGTTATTCCTACCAAAATGGATAACCTCACATTTGTCAACATTGTATTCCATTTGCCAGACCCTAGCCCATTCACTTAACCTATCCAAATCCCTCTGCAGACTTCCAGTATCCTCTGCACTTTTCGCTTTACCACTCATCTTAATGTCATCTGCAAACTTGGACACATTGCACTTGGTCCCCAACTCCAAATCATCTATGTAGATTGTGAACAATTGTGGGCCCAACACGGATCCCTGAGGGACACCACTAGCTACTGATCGCCAACCAGAGAAGCACCCATTAATTCCCACTCTTTGCTTTCTATTACCAACAGAGTGCCCTTCGTCGTCCAGTACTTCCCCGGAGCGGAGAAACTATGGCATCTTCTTCGCAGCCTTCAACACGTTATCGATTAAGATGAACATCTTGCCAAGGTCATCCTCACACCCCCACTACTTGCTTTCAAACAACCTCGCAGCCTGAAACAGACCATTGTTTGCAAACTACCCAGCCTTCAGAACAGAAATCACAACACTACACAACCCTGCCATGGCAATCTCTGCAAGACGTGCCAGATCATCGACATGGGTGCCACCATTACACGTGGGAACACCACCCATCAGGTACGTGGTACATACTCGTGCGACTCGGCCAACGTTGTCTACCTCATACGCTGGATGAATGGATGTCCTGAAGCGTGGTACATTGGCAAGACCATGCAGACGCTGCGACAATGGATGAACGGACATCACGCGACAATCGGCAGTCAGAAAGCCACGTTCCGCACACGTGAGTACGGCCTCAACCGAAACCTTGGATTCTTGGTGCATTACATTCACCCCCAACCATCTGGCCTGGACTTACAAAATTCTACCAACTGTCCTGGCTTGAGACATTTCACACCTCTTAACTTGTGATTATCCCTCTCTCCAGTTGCGCCGTCTGGACCCGTAAAGACTTAATTATCTGCAAAGACTCGCATTCAAAATATCGTCTTGCATCATTGACTTTGTCTATATATATGTTTCTGGAACCCACCTCTTCATTCACCTGAGGAAGGAGCTGTGCTCCGAAAGCTAATGATTCGAAACAAACCTGTTGGACTTTAACCTGGTGTTGTAAGACTTCTTACTTTGCAAGTGCAAGTAGGGATGGGCAATAATTACTGACCTTGCCTGAAATGCACACATCCCAAGGATGAATAAATAAAAAAAGATACTAATGTGAAATATTAAATATGCTTATTTATGAACAGACAAAGAATGAACTGTAGTAAGCGTGCTGTTTTATTTTCCAAAATCTATAAATACTGCTTGGCAAGAAAATTTGTGTTGGCTTCACGGTGGCGCAGTGGTTGGCACTGCTGCATCACAGCGCCGAGGACCCGGGTTTGATCCCGGCCCTGGGTCACTGTCCATGTGGTGTTTGCACAATCTCTCCATGTCTGCGTGGGTCTCACCCTGCAACCTAAAGATATACAGGGTAGCTGGATTGGCACACTAAATGCCCCTTAATTGGAAAAACAATTGAGTACTGTAATATTTATTTAAAAAAAAGACAAGATAATTTCTCTTGGAAGAATATATTGCTGCTTATAATTACCATTATTATCCTTTATAAAAAATGACCTTTGTATTTCCTATTGCAGCCACATGATGGAGTCATTTTGACCTGTAGATTCCATCTATTCAGAATGGAAATGAGGTAGGCATGAGCCCAGCACTATAACTTGGAGCAGTATTTTTACATTTTGAGTGTTGCAAACTGAATGACAACAGGATACCTCTCATTGAAAATATAGCACTTGAGCACTTATCAGCAGGTTAAATCTCCTTATATTTTATTTTATTTGTTACAATTTTCATCATTTTCGTCATACAAAGAATGAAAACAAAGACAGAACGGGTTGACAGCAATATAAAACCTAAAACATAGACTCTGGAAACAAAAGCGAAAGTACACCCCCCCCCCCCCCCCCCCGCCTTAGCATTTAATGGCAACCAACTCCCAAAAGTACATAATAAACAAACCCCAAGAATTGCAGAGGTCCTCCTTTACCCCCCTCAACTCACACTTCACCTTCCCCAGGATCATAAACTCCATCAGGTCCCCCACCACGCCGTGGCATAGCAGAGAAGCAGACCTCCACCCCGAAAGAACGTGCCTCTGAGCGATCAGCGAGGCAAAGGCTAACATGCCGGCTCCCGCACCCAGCTGCAACTTGGGCTGGTCCAACACCCCAAAAATGGCTTCTAGCAGACCAGGTTCCACATCCATATGCAACACCCCCAGGATAATGCTCAATATTTCCCGCTATTACCTTTCCAACTTTGAGCAGGACCAAAGCATATGCGCATGATTTGCAGGATCTCTGCCCCATTACTCACAGACATCCTCCAATCCCCTCAAACAGCCAGCACATCATTGATTTTGTGAGGTGCACCCTATACACAACCTTCAATTGTATCAGCCTCGCGCATGAGGTAGAGGCGTTCACCTTTCATAGCGCCTCACACCACAGTCCTTCCATCGCACCTCCCAGCACTTCTTCCCACTTCACCTTAACCCCCTCCATGAGCACCCTATCCTCCTCTGGGATCCTCCCGTAGATCGCCGACACAACCCCCTTCTCCAACCTCTCCCACTGACAATACCGCCTACAGCAATGAGGAAGCCGTTGCTATCAGGAAAGTCAGGAAGACCTTCCTTGCAAAATCTCAAACCTGCAGGAATCTAAACCCTTCTCCCTGCGCCAACCTGGACTTCTCTCCCAACTCCTCCAAGCTCGTGAATCGTCCCCCAAGCAACAGATTGTTCATTTCCTTAATCCCCCTCCCATCCCATCTCCAAAACCTCACATCCATCCTCCCCAGCTCAAACCCATGAATCCCCCAAATCGGCACACCCCTGACCAGGCCCCCAGCTTAAAATGTTGCCTGAATTGCCTCCGTTCATCAAAATGGCCAACACCACCGGACTCACTGAATAATTACCCGGTGCCATCGGGAGGTTGCCGTTTCCAGCATCTGCAATCCTGACCCCCTCACAAACCCTCCTCCATCTTCACCCATTGGGTCTCCCCCTCCTTAACCCAGACCCGCACCGTCTCCACATTTGCCGCCCAGTAATAGTACAGTACGTTTGGGAGGCCTAGACTCCCCCTCCCCCCCCCCCGCCCTCGGGCCGTCATCATCTCTGCAAGAGTACCCTCATAATCCTGACCACCTTACTCCCCAAATAATAATAATCTTAATAATAATAATCTTTATTGTCACAAATAGGCTTACATTATCACTGCAATGAAGTTACTGTGAAAAGCGCCTAGTCATCGCACTGCGACGCCTGTTCAGGAGTGCAGACATGGCTCACTGTCTGTGCAGAGTCTGCACGTTTTCCCCGTGTCTGCGTGGGCTTCCGCTGGGTGCTCCAATTTCCTCACATAAGTCCCGAAAGATGTGCTGTTAGGTGAATTGGACATTCTGAATTCTCCCTCAGTGTACCTGAACAGGCGCCGGAATGTGGCGACTCGTGGATTTTCACAGTAACTTCATTGCAGTGTTAATGTAAGCCTACTTGTGATAATAATAAAGATTATTATTATTATTTTATGTTGTATATCTATACCCACTGGGAGCAGGGTGAGATTTTGCAAACCCTTTCTACTATGTTTTAGATCAGCACAAAGTT
This sequence comes from Scyliorhinus canicula, assembly GCF_902713615.1. Taxonomy (NCBI): domain Eukaryota; kingdom Metazoa; phylum Chordata; class Chondrichthyes; order Carcharhiniformes; family Scyliorhinidae; genus Scyliorhinus; species Scyliorhinus canicula. Next base: position 56,412,725 of record NC_052148.1, read on the forward strand.
ATGAACAGATTAGCAAACATCTTGGAATTGTGCTGGTGTAATGTAATTAATCAGTTTGTAACATTTGATAAAAGCTACCTTATGATAAAAGATTATATTCACAAAATGATAGACCTTAGTTAAAGGCTTGTCATTCAGACACTTAAAGGCTGGTTTAGCGCAGGACTAAATCGCTGGCTTTGAAAGCAGACCAAGGCAGGGCAGCAGCATGGTTCAATTCCCGTTCCAGCCTCCCCGAACAGGCGCCGGAATGTGGCGACTAGGAGCTTTTCACAGTAACTTCACTGAAGCCTACTCGTGACAATAAGCAATTTTCATTTTCAAATGATTTCTCTGGAAGGGGTAAATGTTGCAGCGTTATGGGAAGGGGACTAATTGAATAGTTCTTTCAAAGAATTGGGTGGTCGTTCTGGGTGAGTGTGCTTAACACTCAATTTGGCTCTGTTTCTTTACTTAGCTCTGGAGTCGCCAGGTATCGTTAAGATACCGCCACAAGTTCAAGGTGAAGTTCAAAGCAATAAAACCATACACCAATCAGTAAGTTCAAACAACTGAGTTTATTATAATACAATTATAATAACTACCCATGCACACGCTAAAAGGATTAAACTATTCCTACCGCTAAATACACTAATACTTATCTCGAAGGAACTGCCGGGTCAGGGAACAAGGCCTCTTGCTCTGCTCTGGTCTGCAGACTTCAGGTTGGTATAAGTTAAAAGGGGTCAGGAGTGTCTATCTCTGGTAGCGATCGTTGTGAGACACTTACTTGCTGGCGGCTGCTGTCCGAACCTTTCTCTCTCTCCTTCAGGGTCTTCTTGGCAAAAGCTGGTCGAGGTGCTGGTCCACAAGGGAGGGCTGGTCAAGGAGAGAGGAGGGCTGGACAAGAAGACTGAACCATGTGTGGTCCAGGTCCCAGGAATCCGCGCCCCTTTGGGCGGACTCCCTTACCTGCTTGGAATCGATTGGGTCTCTTCCCAATCGACATGTTTGAATCCCCCCAATACTGAGGCTGTTCCTTAGCTACTGGGCCGGCCTTCAGGCTCTTTGTTTTCGAACCCTGCTGGTGCCGGGATGTCTGCTATTCTTTACAATGTTGCAGTTACTTCCCCATTTGTGTCCATTGTCTCTGGAATCGTTCCATTAACATGCAAACTATCCCAGAGATTGTTTGGGATACAATTAGTATGCGGAATGTCCGTCTTGGTGCTGTCTGCTTTCTTAGCAGACAGAATCCACACCTGCTAGGTGCAGCCTGCTGGTGCTGCAAACATTGTCCATTTTATCCTATATGCTTTGCGTTCCTCCATTTTGTATTTAGGGAATGGCCAACTTCGGTGGCTGCAGCATTATGGGAAGGGGACTAATTGAATAGTTCTTTCAAAGAATTGGGTCAGGTGTAATGGACCAATGGTCTCCTCTTGTTCTTTTGATTATGTGATTCTAACATTGAGTGAATGAAATGAAATTCACCAACATCCTACTGGACTATAGGCTGCTCTCCGCCTTTTTGAGAGAGAGAGTTGACTGGTGGTGATTGAACCTGAGGATCACCGCTGCTCAGGTGAGTGGCAAGGTTGAGAAGTCACGGTCGTCATGAATAACCTCAGCCGGTAAGGAAATTGAACCCACGCTCTTGGTGTCATTCCGCATCACGAACCAAAATGATGGTAATATCTTTTGTCAAACCCCAGTTCTGATCTTTCTTTCCCTCCTTTTATGGGCCTCCTGAATCATTCTGAAATATAGTTCTCTGACAGCTCATTCAAAAATCCAACCATATATGAACCAACGCAATGTGAGATGAAAGCATCACAGCCCATGTCTACCATTCACTCACATGCACCCGTCAGCAGAGGTCATAGCGCTGTGATCTGGATCAGGAAACCTTATCCATTGCAAGTAGGAAAATAATAGTACCAGTTGCTGCCGTTCGCCTAACTCAACAGAGAGCAGAGGTGAACTCACTGTGGCCTGTGTCATTTAACCTTCCACCAAGTAGTGCAACAATCAGATGTGCTCATTCTTGTTCTTTAACTTTTGTCTCATTTGATTACTCACTGTAACTTCTGGTTAAATCATCACAGGTCTCTCCTATAAATGAAATGAAAATGAAATGAAATGAAAATCACTTATTGTCACGAGTAGGCTTCAATGAAGTTACTGTGAAAAGCCCCTGGATCTGATAAATGGATCCTATATCCCTAATGATCAGGAGTTATGTTTACTGACCAAGGAAACTGACCAACGAAAACAATCCGAGTTTATTCAACCTTTCCTCATAGCTAACACCCTCCAGACCAGGCAATATCCTGGTAAACCTTCTTTGCACTCTCTCCAAAGCGTCCAAATCCTTCTGGTAGTGTGGCGACCAGAACTGCACGCAATATTCCAAATATGGCCTAACTAAAATTTTTCCCATCGAGTCTGCACTGGCCCTTGGAAAGAGCACCCTACCCAAGCCCACACCTACACCCTATCCCAGCAACTCCACCTAACCTTTTCAGACACTAAGGACAATTTATCATGGCCAATCCACCTAACCTGCACATCTTTGGACTGTGGGAGGAAACCGGAACACCCAGAGGAAACCCACACAGACATGGGGAGAAAGTGCAAACTCCGCACAGACAGCGACCCAAGCCGGGAATCGAACCTGGGACCCTGGAGCTGTGAAGCAACTGTGCTAACCACTGTGCTACTGTGTCCCCCCCCCCCCCCCCCCCCCAGCAATGTCCAACAAATTGTTGCAAATGCAAACTGATGAAGAGGCCAGGACTAAGAGCAGATCTAGAACCTTAGTGAATAATGGGACCAATGATCTAAGAACAAACTGTAGCCATCTGGGTTGGCCACTTCCCGATTCCAAAATGGAAGCCCGCTAAGAATGCAGGGAAATTCAGTCAGATACAGGGAAACAAGCAGGTTCAAGGTTTCCTGTGTATTAAGACTTGCAGAACCCAGGCAGAACCGAAACCAGCAATCCGTCTACATATTAATGAACAATCCCAGGAACAATTAGATACATTGAAGTAATCAAGACCAAACCAGACTCCTTGGCGCCAGCAGGAGCCAAGACAAAGGAAGGTCAACGGACACTTAAGAACCGCCCAGCGATCAGGGAACAGCTCCAGTATTGGAGAAATCAATTCAAATGATCAGAACTTAATCCAATCATTTGGAACCAGGTACAGGGTCCACCCACAAGGGCACGAAACCCCTGGGGACTATAAAATAGAGTCCCCAAGTTCAGTTCGATCTTCTTGGCAGGGTCTCTCAGCAGCTCGAAACAACCCTTGACCGTGACCTGCCTAGCAGCTGCACCAACCAAGTAAGTCTCCAGACAGCGCACGCTACTAGGTAGGTGCTCCTAGCTACTAGTCCATACCAGCTTTGAAGCCTGCAGACTCAGAATCGAACGAAAGGCCATTTGTTCCCCTGACCTGGTGGGCCAGTTCCAAAGCTAAGTATAGGCCTTTTAGTGTTAGAGATAGTCTAGTAAGTAGAGTTTTATGCATGAGTAGCGATTGACTGTGTGTAATAAATGTGATTTGATTTGAAACTTACTAACTGGTGTATTGAGTTATTGATCAGCACTTGAACTTGAACCTCGTGGTGGTATCATAAAGATAACTGGCGACTCTAAAGCAAAGGTTATTAAACAGAGCAAATTAAGTGTAAGCACACTGAGCAACAAAACAAAGAACATTACAGGACAGGAAAAAATTGGACCCACCTCTACCACTGCCTCTGGCAGCCCGTTCCAGGTGCTCACCACCCTCTGTGTGAAAAAGATTCGCCTCTGGTCTCTTTTGTATCTCTCCCCTCTCACCTTAAACCTATGCCCTCTAGTTCTAGACTCCTCTACCTTTGGGAAAATATGTTGATTATCTACCTTATCTATGCTCCTCATTATTTTCTAGACCTCTATAATATCACCCCTAAGCCTTCTACGCTCCAGGGAAAAAAGTCCCAGCCTATCCAGCCTCTCCTTATAACTCAGACCATCAAGACCTGGTAGCATCCTCGTAAATCTCTTCTGCACTCTTTCTAGTTTAACAATATCCTTCCGATAAAAGGGTGACCAGAACTGAACACAGTATTCCATGTGTGGTCTTACCAATGTCTTGTACAACTTCAACAAGACATCCAAACTCCTGTATTCAATATTCTGACCAATAAAACCTAGCATGCTGAATGCCTTCTTCACCACCCTGCCCACCTGTGACTCCATCTTCAAGGAGCTATGAACCTGTATCCTCAGATCTCTTTGTTCTGTAACTCTCCCCAACTCCCTACCATTAACTGAGAATGTCCTGGCCTGATTATACCAAAAGGCATTACTTCACATTTATCCAAATTAAACTCCATCTGCCATTCATCAGCCCATTGGGCCAATTGGTCAAGATCGTGTTGCAATCTTTTAACCTACTTCACTATCCACTATGCCACCAATCTTGGTGTCATCTGCAAACTTCCTGATCAGACCATCTACATTTTCCTCCAGATAATTTATATATATTACAAACAACAGTGATTGTGGAAAAATTGGAGGGGGATCCGAAGGGGAGGCAGAGAGCACAGAGTCTCACTCTATGCAGATGATCTGCTCCTCTACATCTCAGACCCACAAAGCAGCATGGACGGAATCATCGCGCTTCTGAAAGAGTTTGGAGCCTTCTCGGGCTACAAACTCAACATGAGCAAAAGCGAGATCTTCCCAGTACACCAGCAGGGGGGGGGGGGGGGGGGGGGGGGGGGGGGGGGGGGGCAACACTAAAGGGGCTGCCGTTCAAACAAGCCCGACATAAATTCCGCTACCTGGGGATCCAAATAGCCCATGACTGGAAAGGGATCCACAAATGGAACCTCACCAGCCTGGCGGAGGAAGTAAAAAAGGACCTGCAAAGATGGAACACACTCCCACTCTCCCTCGCGGGGAGAGTCCAGACGATCAAAATGAACGTATTGCCCAGGTTCCTCTTCCTGTTTAGATCCATTCCGATCTACATCCCCAAGGCCTTCTTCAAAGCGCTGGACAAACTTATCATGGCGTTCGTATGGGGGGGGGTAAAAATGCTAGGATCCCAAAGAAGGTCCTACAGAAAACAAAATCCAGGGGGGGGCTAGCCCTCCCGAATCTACAATTCTACCACTGGGCGGCAACAGCCGAGCGAGTAAGGGGATGGATCCAGGAGCCAGAAGCCGAGTGGGTGCGTGCGGAGGAGGCCTCCTGCATGGGGACCTCCCTCCGGGCCCTCGCCACGGCAGCACTCCCATCCCCACCCAAAAAACACTCCAGCAGCCCAGTGGTGACAGCCACCCTCCAATCCTGGAACCAACTGCGGCAGCAATTTGGCCTGAACAAAATGTCGGACAAGGCTCCCATCTGCAACAACCATAGGTTCAAACCAGCACTGACTGACGCCACCTTCAAAAGGTGGAGGCAGGACGGGGGGACACTGACAGTCAGGGACCTATACACGGACGACAGGATCGCAACACTGGACGAACTGACAGAGAAATTTCGGCTAGCCGGGGGGAACGAGCTACGGTACCTGCAGCTCAAAAACTTTCTACGAAAGGAGACAAGGACGTACCCACAACCGCCACGACAGACACTACTGGAAGACCTACTGGACGCAAGTATCCTAGAGAAAGGGAACTGTAGCGACATGTATGACCGACTGGTAGAAAGGGACGACACCGTACTGGACGCAACAAGAAAGAAATGGGAGGACGACTTGGGGATGGAGATAGGGTGGGGACTCTGGAGCGAAGCACTGCATAGGGTCAACTCCACCTCCACGTGCGCAAGGCTCAGCCTGACGCAACTAAAAGTGGTACATAGAGCCCACTTAACGAGAAACCGTATGAGTAGGTTCTTCCCGGAGGTGGAGGACAGATGTGAACGGTGCCAAAGAGGCCCGGCCAACCACGCCCACATGTTCTGGTCTTGCCCCAGACTTGTGGAGTACTGGACAGCCTTCTTCGAGGCTATGTCCAAAGTGGTGGGGGTGAGGGTGGAGCCATGCCCGATAGTGGCGGTCTTCGGGGTTTCAGACCAGCCAGATCTATTCCTGGGGAGGAGAGCGGATGCCCTTGCCTTTGCCTCCCTGATCGCCCGCCGTAGAATCCTGTTTGGCTGGCGGTCAGCAGCACCGCCCAGAGCTGCAGACTGGCAGTCCGACCTCTCGGAATCTCTCCAAATGGAGAAAACCAAATTCGCCATCCGAGGGTTGGACGACGGCTTCCACAGAACGTGGGAGCCATTCATGCAACTGTTCCGGGACCTGTTTGTGGCCAACGTACAAGAGGAAGAATAGTCGGGGGAAGGTAGCGGGGGGGGGGGGGGGGGGGGGGGGGGCTACGGGTTCGTTACGGGGGTTTGATGGCTAGCTAAGGCCCAAAACCAAACTAAATAAATGCCAATAAACATATTGGGGAATGTAAAATATGTATGCCGGCTAAAGGGGGGAGGCCACAGTTATTACTACGAAGATGCTTACCTGTAAATATATATGTTGATTTTTGCGTGTTCTTTTTTTTTTTCTCTCTCTCTCTAACAATTTGTAATTTGTTCAATATAAAACATGAAAACTGAATAAAAAACATTTATAAAAAAAAAACAGTGATTGTGGAACACCACTATTTACAGATCTTCATTCTGAAAACCCCCCTTCCACTGTTACTCTCTGTGTCCTTTTGCCAAGCCAGTTCTTTATCCATCTAGCTAGCACACCCCGAGTCCCATGCGACTTTACCTTTTGTACCAGTCTGCCATGAGGGACCTTGTCAAAGACGTTACTATAGTCCATGTATCTGACATCCGCAGCCTTCCCCATATCAATTAATTTTGTCACCTCCTCAAAAAACTCTATCAAGTTGGTAAGATATGACTTTCCCTGCACAAAACCATATTGTCTATCATTAACAAGTCCATTTGCTTCCAAATGTGAATAATCCTGCCCCTCAATATCTTCTCCAACAGCTTCCCCATCACTGATGTCAGGCTCACGCGCCTATAATTACCTGGATTACCCCTGCTTCCCCTCTTAAACAAAGGGACAACATAGCTCTGACTCTACGCATAACTTCCCTCCTTTGTCCTTGAGTGGGCCTACTCTTTCTCTAGCTACCCTCTTGCTCCTTATATATGTATAAAAGGCCTTGGGATTTTCCTTGACCCTGCTTGCTAATGACATTTCATGGCCTCTTTTAGCCTTCGGAATGTCAAGCAGCCAGTTCTGTCCCTCCTTTAACGATGTCTCCGTAATAGAAACAATGTCATAATTTCCCACATTAATCCAAGTGCTAAGTTCATCCGTCTTACCTGTTATACTTCTTGCATTGAAGCAGCCGCACTCCAGACCCACTGAGATCAGCGAACTCCCCCTGCCTGCTTTCCCTCTTTGCTATATTTGTCTTACTTATATCTACTTTCTCAAAAGAGATCTAAAGATTGATTGAGAACCAGAGGAATGACAGAGAAGGAATGTGAATTTGAGACAAACCAGGTACAGCATGGGAAATAAGGAAATAAAAAGAGGGAAAGAAAGAGAAAAAGTCAGAAAGAAAAGATTTTCCTTATAATTCTAAACTTTAAAATTTAGAAGTTTTCAACAACAATATGGGCCTCACAACAACAAGGTGGGCCTCACGGTAGCAGGTGGGCCTCACGGTAGCATGGTGGTTAGCATCAATGCTTCACAGCTCCAGGGTCCCAGGTTCCATTCCCGGCTGGGTCACTGTCTGTGTGGAGTCTGCACGTCCTCCCCATGTGTGCGTGGGTTTCCTCCGGGTGCTCCGGTTTCCTCCCACAGTCCAAAGATGTGCGGGTTAGGTGGATTAGCCACGTTAAATTGCCCGTAGTGTAAGGTTAATGGGGGGATTGTTGGGTTACGGGTATACGGGTTACGTGGGTTTAAGTAGGGTGATCATTGCTCGGCACAACATCGAGGGCCGAAGGGCCTGTTCTGTGCTGTACTGTTCTATAATATGCTACCTATGGGAAAAAACTCTGCAGTTTTCCCTTTCAGTGTCGGAGTGATTGAGTTGACATTGCAGGAACGTAAATCTAGCCATTAACCGGGCTCTTACTCTGTTAAGTACTCGCCCTAACATTTTCCAGAAAGATTAATTGATAGATAAGAGTTAGAGCGCAAGTGCAGTAATATCTTGAAATTCAAGTGGAGGAGGCAGGTGAGCTGTCATATCCACACGCCTAATAGAGGAACAGCACAAGTTGTCTAACCACTTGTGGTGATTCAGAATTCAAGAGGTTCCTTTTCCTAGCGAATTCTGGAGGATTTCCATCCTAATAATAAACTCACCGTTATTTCGTAAGAACATTCTGGCCCATTATCATTAAAGGGTTCCTTTTGACCATGGACAAGTGAATGTGCAACAGAATCCAAGATTGCAGAAAAATAATTACAATATTAGCATGTGATGACCAGGAAGGACAAAGGATGCATCTAGAATTATGGATGGTGTCAAATTGTTTTCCGACGTGATAACCCCTTTCAGCGACTGCTTTGCTGGACTGTTGAGTACCTAATTATGTTGCATGGATCATTTTTCAAACAAGCTAAGTGGAAGAGTCCATTTTTCGTCTTGGGGCCATTAGAGTTATCCACAAATATTTTGACTCAATGATTTGCCCGACACTGGTTCGACAGAAACAGTTTCTGTAGTCCCATGCGTGACCTAAAACTGTTCAGTAATTTCACACAACTGTTTCACTTCAAATATAGCAGTAATTTTCCTAAAAAGCACAAATTTATTTAAAGCATAATGTATGTTTTTAATAAATTGCGCAATATTTGTTTCAGCACTTCTCATAAATAGGCTTGCAGACTAAAAACGGTACTTAAAATATTTCAGAGCATTCATTCATTTCTATACTTTTCCCTAATGGTTGATCAGGTTTGAGATATTTGCTCCCTCTGTGGATGAGGGCGGGACTGTGGGGACGATGAGCAAACTGACCACACCACTGTGGTACAGGGAGACATTCAAGTGGGGGGAGAAAAGAGAAATGTAGTCGGAATTGGCGATAGTATAGTTAGGGGCATAGACACTGCTCCCTGTGACCAGAATCAAGAGTCCCGAAGGTTGCCTACCTGGTGCCTGGGTTCAGGATATCTCATCTGGCCTGCACAGGAAGTTGGAGTGGGAGGGGAAAGATCCAGTTGCCGTGGCCCATGTTGGTACCAATGACATAGGTAGAACAAGGATAGAGGCTCTGCTGAGGGAATATGAGCAGCTAGGGGCTAAATTATAAAGCAGAACCAAAAAGGTAATAATTTCCAGATTTCTACCTGAACCATGAGGTAATTGGCACAGGGTCAATCATATTAAAGAGGTAAACGTGTGGCTCAAAAGTTGATGTGGGAGAAATGGGTTTAAATTCATGGGACATTGGTAACAGCACTGGGGAAGGAGGGAGCTGCACCGATGAGACACTGAATCATGCTGGGACCAGAGTCCTAGCAAATCGCATAACTAGGGCTATAGATAGGGGTTTAAACTAAATAGTGGGGGGAAGGGTTCAGTTGCATAGAAAATTAGAAAATCAAAGTTAAAGGTAGGAGTGCAGGTTAGTAATGTGGTGGATTGTTATCAGAAAATAAAAGGAAGGGACAGAACGTCATATTGCACCAAAGACTAAGATAAGAGTAGGGAAATTTGATAATATGAAAGGTTTTGGGCGCGATTCTCCCAACGGGAGACTAAGTGCCGACGCCGGAGTGAAACCCGGAGTGTTTCACTCCGGCATCGGAGGCCACTCCTCGCCCCTATTCTCCCCCCCCCCCCTTGGGGGCTAGGAGCGGCGACGCGTGAATTCCGACCACCCGGCCTTGACGCTTGCGTCAAACTGGCGTGCCGGGAATGACGCGGCCGGCGGCGCCGAAGTAACGTCAGCCGCGCATGTGCAGGTTGGCCGGCGCCAACCCGCGCGTGCACAATTGCCGTTTAATCTTTGCGGTTTAATCTTGCGGGGCGGCGGAGGGAAAAGAGTGCGTCTTTTAGAGACGCTGGCCCGAAGATTGGTGGGCACCGATTGCGGGCCAGACATCTGCTGAGCACACCCGTGGTGCTCGATCCTCCCTCCGCCCCCCACAGGCCCCACACTCACCGATCGCACGCTGTTCACGCCGGCAACGACCAGGTGTGGTTGGCGCTGGCGTGAACTGGTCGGGTTCGGCAGGCCGCTCAGCCCATCCGGGCCGGAGAATCGCCGGTCGCCGTGAGAAACGGCGATTCTCCGAGCGGCCTGTCGAAAACGCGACACGCCATTTTTGGGGGAGTGGGAGAATCGCGGGGGGTGTCAGGGCAGCGTGGCGTGATTCGCCCGGCCTTCCCACGATTCTCCCACCTGGCGTGGGGAGCGGAGAAGCGAGCCTTTTGTGTCTGAATGCAAAAGGCATTCGGAACAAAATTAGTGAGCTAACAGTGCCAGTAGAGACAAGGGGTATGATTTGCTGGCGATTACTGGGACATGGTTACAAGGAGACTAGTTTGGGGGTTAAATATCCAGTATTTCGGAAGGCTAGACAGAAAGGATAAGGGGGTCAGGTAGCTTTGCTAGTAAAGGAAAAGTTGTAGTGAGAAATGATATAGGCACTGGAGATCAAGACGTAGAATCAGTCTGGGTCTAAATAAGAAATAGCAAAGGAAATAAGTCCTTGGTGGAAGTAATCTATAGGTCCCCAAACAATAGTTCCACAGTTGTGCAAGGTATAAACCAGGAAATATTGGAGGGCTGTAAAAAAAGGTATGACAATAATCATGGGTGATTTAAATATGCAGAAAGACTGGATGAATCAAATTGACAAGGGAGAATTCACTGAATGTATTAGGGATTGTTTCTTGGAGCAATATGTTTTGGAACCAACCAGGGAGTAGGCTATTCTGGATTTGGTAATATGTAATGAGGAGGGATTAATTAATGACCTCATAGTTAAGGATCCTCATGGGAAGAGTGATCATAGCATGTAAAATTTCAAATTCAGCTCGAGCGCAAGAAACTGGAGTCCCACACTAACGTTCTTGAGTTAAACAAAGAGGCATCATGGCAGATTTAGTCCTGTGGATTGAGCAGGAAGACTAAAAGGTGGGCAGTTGATGATCAATGGCAGATATTTAAGGAAATGTTCAATTCCTCCCAACTAAAATATATTCCAGCGAGGAAGAAATATTTTGGAATATTATAACCAACGAATGCACTGTCTCCTCTGTCACTCCTTTAAGACTCTAGGTTGTAGGCCACCAGGGCCTAGGGACTTTTTATGCCTTCAACCCTAATAGCTTTTTTAAAGTACTTTTTCCCTATTGGTGATGATTGTTCTGAGTTTCTTTCTTTCTATTACCTCATCATTACCTGCTGCAATTGGGATGGTACTAGTGTCCTGCACCATGAAAACTAAGGCAAAATATTAATTCATAATTTCATTCATAATCTACCTTTGCTCTTTGTATTACCTTTTTAGTAACCCTTTGTTGATCTTTAAAAGTTTATTGTTCTTCCAGCCTGACATTGGCCTTTACAATATGGTGCGCCTTAGTTTTTGCCTTTATATTATCTTTAACTTTCTTTCTTAGCCATGGATGTTTTTCCCCCTCTTACAATTGCGCTGTGCAATTTGGCATGGTCTTGCGGCATTTCTTCTGTTGCCTCCAATGTTTAAGGACCGGGCTGATGGAGATGGTTGATCGGATAAGAGTGACCATTTTTGGAGTTAGTAACACATCCTGTAGGTGGTTCACGGTGTGGTTTGTGTTATTGTTTAAATTCAGTATCATTCATCGAAGCTATCTATTGTAAGTAACACACTGATGACATAACGAGACGGTGCCCACGGAGCACATTTAAACAAATGAGATGTTTGGGAATGCACTAACTCAATTCTCTCTACCATGACAAATGAACATAAAAGGCAAATAAATAAAGGTATAATCACATTGCAATAAAATACTCGAGGGACCATCGTTTCACCAACCAGGCAGAGTAATCAAGCTAAAGAACTACGTTTAAAATACATTGTAATGTGCTTGTGTGCAGAATTCCTAAAATGTTGATTGATCATATCTTGCTCATTACCAGTTAACCCAATAAGGTTTAGTGGCTGCTTTAATAACATTTGCGGAAACTGGCTAAAAATAACTCACTGGATGAGAGCTGAATCCACAGGTTATTGATCTCTGAATGCTCCTTAAATCTGATGAATGGCATTTGATAATTTGATAATAGTCAGGCGTAAAAATTACAATGCTTTTTCACAAACCTCTTACGAAGAATATTTCAACTAATCCTTCACCAGTGACTCTACAGAATTACAACCGTCAAATCTTTAAAATTTACCATGCCTCATCCATCATCAATGTATCCCCTAGGAGGCAGCAGCACTGTGGTATTGTAGTGGACTATAACACAGGATCACTTGCATGTGTAAACAGCCTAAGCAGTAAGTGATAGGCACAGCCAAGCGATCCCACAATCAACAGATCAGCTTTAAGTTCAGCAGTACTATGAATGGCGGTGGACAATTAAACAATTCACCGGAGGAGCAGGCTCCACAAATCCCCATCCTCAGTGATGGTGGAACCAAGCACATCAGTGCAAAAGATAAGGCTGAAGCATTTCTACAATCTTCAACCAGAAGTGGATGATCCATCTCAGCCTACCTCTGGTGGCCCCAGCATCGCAAATGCTCGGCCTCAGTCAATTTGATTCATTCCGCCTGCTATGAAGAAATGGATTAAGGCACTGGATATTGCAAAGACAATTGGCTGGATTCACTGTCCAGAAATTACGGAATTGGGAAACGCCCGTCAGCCAAAAATCGAGGCCAACGCCGGGCTCCAGTGTCTCGACAGCAGCGTGAATGCGTTCCATGCCGCACGTTGGGCATGAGCATGCAAATTGTACAGTAAAGGCCGTTAGCGTATCGTTAATGGTCCCGACCCAGCAATTTACGGGCTCGCTAGAATGCACCGCATCTGCCAGCAGGAATTACTGACAGTGAGCTTCACTTTTGGCATTTAAAATCGGGACAGGAGCCGTGGCTGCTGAGGGAGAGAGAGGGGGTACAAAATGTGTCCAACGTTGCTATAGCGTACTGGCAGTTGTGCCATTGGCCAGGGAGTTCCTGCCAGGGCCGGGGGAGTAGCAGGAGGTGGCCAGGAGAAGGGCCCTGGGGTCGGGTGGAAGGGCACCAGCCACTTTTGCTGCAGCCTGCAAGGCAGCCATGTAGCTGCACACACCGTTGGCTGCCCACTGTTAACGCAGTGCCATGGGTCACATGGGTGCCTCCCCAGGCCCCACCCCTCTAGGTACATTCTGCCCCAGCCGACCCATCAACGGGATGTTGTGCTCCAGCACAACCATTGCCATTTTCTTGGTTGGGAACAAGGTAAATGAGCTTATTGTGCACATTGAAATTGGCCGGTACAATGTCATCACAGAGACGTGGCTGCAAGGGGATCAGGGCTAGGATCTAAATATACAATGATATGTGTCCTATTGAAAGGACAGGCAAATGGGCAAAGGGTCGGGGTTGCATTGTTAGTAAGGAATGAAGTTAAATCAATAACAAGAAGCGATATAGGATCAGAAGGCATAGAATCTCTGTGGGTAGAGTTGAGGAATCACAAAGGTAAAAACACCCTAATGGGAGTTATGTACAGGCCCCCTAGCAGTAGTCAGGATGTGGGGCAGAAAATAAATCAGGAGGTAGAGAAAGCATGTAAAAATAGCAATATCACAATAATCATGGGGAACTACAATATGCAGGTGGACTGGGATAAATCAGGTTGGTAGTGGATCCCAAGAAAAGGAATTAGTGGAATGTTTAAGAGATGGTTTTTTGGAGCAGCTTGCGGCAGAGCCACTAGGGAACAGGCAATTCTGGATTTGGTGATGTGTAATGAGGCAGACTTGATGAGAGATCTTAAGGTGAAGGAACCCTTAGGGAGCAGTGACCACAATATGATAGAATTTAGCCTGAAGTTTGAGAGGGAGAAGCTGCAATCAGATGTAATGGTATTAAAATTGAATAAGGGTAACTACAAAGACATGAGGGAGGAGCTGGCCAGGGTTAATTGGAAAAGAAGCTCAGCAGGGAAGACAGTGGAACAGCAATGGCAGGGGTTTTTCGGGGTTTAATCGGGTGGCACAGAAAAAATTCATCCCAAGAAGGAGAAAACATGCTCAGGGGAGGAGAAGGTATCCATTGTTGGCGAAAAAAGTCAAGGACAGCATAAAAGCAAAAGAAAAAGCATACAAAATGGCGAGGATTAGTGAGAAGCCAGAGGATTGGGAATCCTTTATAAAGCGAGCAGAGGATAACTAAAATAGCAATAAGGGGGAGAAGATGAAATATGAGTGCAAGCTAGCTAGTAATATAAAGGAAGATAAGAAGAGTTTTTTTCAATATATAAAAGGTAAGAGAGAGGCAAAAATAGACATTGGACCACTGGAAAACATGGCTGGAGAAGGAATAATAGAAAACAAAGAAATGGCAGATGAACTGAATAGTTACTTTGCATCAGTCTTCATGGTGGAAGATACCAGTGGGATGCCAGAGCTCCAGGAGAATCAGGGGGCAGAGGTGAGTGCAGTGGCCATCACTAAGGAGAAGGTTCTGGGGAAACTGAAAGGTCTGAAGGTGGATACGTCACCTGGACCGTGACTTCCGGTGGCGGCGATGACGTAGGAAGCCGCACATTTGGGTGCTCCCGTTTTAAACGGACTTTTCGGCTCTTTTTAGAGCCCAAAACGGAAATTTTTCGACGTCTCCCAGTGGGAGAAGGTGTGCTGATCGACTTTCCCCGCAGTCCATGACTCGAACTCGGAGTGGAAAGGAAGTCACCTGGACCGTGACTTCCGGTGGCGGCGATGACGTAGGAAGCCACACATTTGAGAGCTCCCGTTTTAAACGGACTTTTCGGCTCTTTGTAGAGCCCAAAACGGAAATTTTTCGACGTCTCCCAGTGGGAGAAGGTGTGCTGATCAACTTTCCCTGCAGTCCATGACTCGAACTCGGAGTGGAAAGGGGGAAAAAACGGCAGCAGCTCCCCAGAAAAAACGGGGGAAGGAATTCAAGATGGCGGCCGGCGGAGCTCCAGAGGAGTGGAAGCAGTGGGCCCTGGAGCAACAAGCTGCTCTCCTGCGCTGCTTTGCAGACTTCAAGGCTGAGGTACTGAGCTCTCTGCAGGAAACGAACAGAAGGCTCTCGGAGATTCAGACGACCCAGGGTGCTGCCATCAAGGAGTTGCAGACGCAGGCCACTGAACGAGAGGAGGAGGCCGGGATCCTCGTGAGTAAGGTGGAGGGGCACGAGGCACTCCACAAGAAGTGGCAGGAACGCTTCGAGGAGCTTGATCACCGCATGAGGCGGAAAAATCTGCGGATCTTGGGCATTGCGGAGGGGCTGGAGGGGTCGGACCTGACAACCTACGTGGCTACGATGCTGAACTCGCTAGTGGGGGCCGGGTCTTTCCATCTGCCCTTGGAGCTGGTGGGAGCCCACAGAGTACTGGCCAAGAGGCCTAAGGAGAATGAACCCCCGCGTGCGGTGCTGGTGAGGTTCCACCGGTTCAGTGATCGGGAGTGCGTGCTGCGCTGGGCCAAGAAGGTGAAGAGCAGCAATTGGGAGAATGGGGTAGTACGGATCTACCAGGATTGGAGTGCGGAGGTAGCTAAGCGGCGGTCCGGGTTTAATCGGACGAAAGAGGTGCTTTACAGGAAAAAGATAAAGTTCGGAATGTTGCAGCCTGCGCGCCTGTGGGTAACCTATTCGGACCGGCATTATTATTTTGATTTCCCGGAGGAGGCGTGGAATCCCAACAATCCCTCCTCCGGGGCTTCCGCGTACCTCCTATCCACATCTAGGAGCTCCCCCACCAGTCTCTCCCTCTCCCTCCTCTCCCTCCTTTCCCTATGTGCCCGGATGGAAATCAGCTCCCCCCGGATCACTGCCTTCAGAGCCTCCCAAACCATCCCCACCCGGACCTCCCGCGTATTATTGGCCTCAAGGTACCCCTCAATACTTCCCCGGACCCTCCCTCACACCTCCTCATCAGCCAGCAACCCCACGTCCAGACGCCACAGCGGGCGCTGGTCCCGCACCTCCCCCATCTCCAGATCGACCCAGTGCAGAGCATGGTCTGAAATTGCTATGGCCGAATACTCGGCATCCTCCACCCTCGGGATCAATCCCCTGCTCAGAACGAAAAAATCTATTCGGGAGTAAACCCTATGGACATGGGAGAAAAAGGAATACTACCGCGCTCTCGGCCTCCCGAACCTCCAGGGATCCACCCCTCCCATCTGGTCCATAAACCCCCTCAGCATCTTGGCCGCCGCCGGCCTCTTACCCGTCCTTGAACTGGACCGGTCTAGTGGGGGATCCAGCACCGTGTTAAAGTCTCCCCCCATGATCAGGCCCCCTGCCTCCAGGTCCGGAATGCGGCCCAACATACGCCTCATAAAGCCAGCGTCATCCCAATTCGGGGCATAAACGTTTACCAGCACCACCTTCTCTCCCTGCAGCCTACCCTTCACCATAACAAACCTGCCCTCCTTGTCCGACACCACCTCAGACGCCTCGAACGCCACCCTCTTCCCCACCAGAATCGCCACCCCCCCCGGTTCTTCGCATCTAATCCTGAGTGGAAAACCTGCCCCACCCACCCCTTGCTCAGACGAACCTGGTCCGCCACCTTCAAGTGGGTCTCCTGGAGCATAGCCACGTCCGCCTTCAGCCCCTTCAAATGAGAAAATACCCTAGCCCGCTTAACCGGCCCATTCAGCCCCCTCATGTTCCAGGTGATCAGCTGGATCAGAGGGCACCCCGCCCCCCTCCCACGCCGACTAGCCATAGCTCATCGACTGCTCGCCCCAGGCCAGCACACCCCGCCCGACCCGTTCCCCATGACGATAGCGCCTCTCCCCTACCCCCCCCCCCCCCCCCCCCCTCCCCCCCCCCCCCGGCCCACACCAGCTCCTTCCTGGCCAGTCCAGCAGCAACCCGGTATCCCCCCCCCCCCCCCCCCCCCCCAAGGCTAGGACCCCTCCTAGCCACGACGCACCCTCCATGGTACTTCCGTGAGTCAGCTGACTTCTGCTGACCCCGGCAACTCCCGCCAAAACCCGGCCCCTCCCGACATGGGGTCATCCCCCCTCCTGCCACTCCTCCTTGGCACCGCTTCAGCGCGGGAAAAAAACAGTAGAGGCCACGCCCCCACCACCAGCTCCACGCCTCCTGCCCCGCAGCGCGGGAAACCAGAGGAAAGCCCGCGTTTTCACACTGCCCCACCCCACCTTTCTGACTCAGCTCCCAAATTCCAGCTCCACCCCATCCCCCAGCCCCGTACAGAAAAAAAAACAAACCCCCAACATTCCCCACATAACACAAAACCATACCCAACAGAACCACCCGGAAACAGAGCAAGAACCAGCATAAAAAACACATATCTAAATTACAAAAACAGCAACAGCAAAAATAGCAACAACCGTAGTACACAAGACCCCGCAGCCCCCAAACCCTAGTTCGAGTCCAGCTTCTCCGCCTGTACAAAGGCCCACGCCTCCTCCAGGGACTCGAAGTAGTAATGCCGGTCCTTATATGTTACCCACAGACGCGCAGGCTGCAGCATTCCAAATTTAACCTGCTTGTTATGCAGCACCGCCTTCGTCCGGTTAAACCCGGCCCGCCGCTTAGCCACCTCCGCACTCCAGTCCTGATAGATTCGCACTACCGAGTTCTCCCACTTGCTGCTCCTCTCCTTCTTGGCCCAGCACAGCACACACTCCCGGTCACTGAACCGATGGAACCGCACCAGCACCGCGGGGGTTCATTCACCTTGGGCCTCCTGGCCAGCATTCTGTGGGCTCCCTCAAGCTCCAGGGGCAAATGGAAGGACCCCGCCCCCATCAACGAATTCAGCATTGTGTCCACATAGGACGGAAGATTCGACCCCTCCAGCCCCTCCGCCAAGCCCAGGATCCTCAAATTCTTCTGCCTCGTGCGAAAGTCCAGCTCCTCCAAGCGGTCTTGCCACTTTTTGTGAAGTGCCTCGTGCATCTCCACCTTCCCCACGAGGACCACGGCCTCCTCCTCCCGATCAGCGGCCTGCTGCTGTAACTCCTGGATGGCCGCCCCCTGGGCTGTCTGGGTCTCAAGCAGCCTGCTGGTAGTCGCATTCAGGGAGTCCAGCAACTCAGCCTTCAGCTCCGCAAAACAGCGCAGAAGAGCAGCTTGCTGCTCCTGCGCCCACTTCCACCAGTCCTCGGGTGCTCCGCCGGCCGCCATTTTGTCCTCCTTCCCCCGCTTTTTCTGGGGAGCTGCTGCAGCCATTTTCTTTGCCCCACTCCGGGTGCGCACCATAAATTTCGGGGAATGTTCCTCCAAACACCTTCCCCCACCGGGAATCGTCGAAACAGTGCTGTTTGGGGCCCTAAAACATGCCCGAAAGTCCTTTGATAGTGGGAGCTGCCGAACGTGCGGCTTAGCTCCGCATCACCGCAACTGGAAGTCCTAATTTATAATTAAGTAATAAGTAATTATGTTTAATTAGTTTAACAATGCTTAATTTTTAAATTTAGTGTAGCTTCCCAACCAGCCAATTGGGTCACAGCTTTACTGTGATGTCACTTCAGTTCTCCCCCACCACCACACAATTTGAAAAGGTAATAAAAATAAAAATCTCTTACCTTCCCAGGTTCTCAGATGCTCACTGGTTCTCTCCCTGCAGATTAAAAGTTACAGGCCAGAAGAAAGAGAGAGAACAAAACAGTAGGGAAAAAGCACCTTCTCCCACTCTGCACCAAATTACCTCACTGCACCAAATTAACAAATTCCAAATTCCCACTCTGGATGTGCCTCACTCCGGCTGTGTCTCTTCGAATTGCACAAAGCTTCCCCGCATGGCCTCCCTCACCCACTTGCACACCTCATCCTCCGCTAACAGCCCTACATCTAACCTCCATTACGGCCACTGGGTCTTTCCTTTGCTAACTTGCAGGTCGACCCAGTGTGGGGTGTGGTCTGACACCACAATTGCTGAATATTCAGTGTCCACCACCTCAGCCAGCAGCGTTTTGTCCAGCACAAAAAAGTCTATCTGGGAATACACCTTATGCACATGGGAGTAGAATGAAAACTCCTTACTACTTGGCTTCCTGAATCTCCATGGATCCACCACCGCCCCTCCTCATGCCCCCGCAGCTCCTTTGCCATAGCTGACACCATTCCAGACCTGGGACTCAACCAATCCAGCCTCGGATCCAGGACCGTGTTAAAGTCTCCCCCCATAATCAGTCGATGTGAATCCAGTCCGTGATCTTCCCTAGCACCCTCCTGTACCTTGACTAATTT
Source organism: Scyliorhinus canicula (assembly GCF_902713615.1). NCBI lineage: Eukaryota > Metazoa > Chordata > Chondrichthyes > Carcharhiniformes > Scyliorhinidae > Scyliorhinus > Scyliorhinus canicula. The sequence continues at coordinate 56,432,110 of NC_052148.1, forward strand.
CACAAGCTGTTCGAAAGTCTTCGAATCAGGGCATCTGGGGAAGTCAGACTCCTAATCAGGTTATATGTGGGAGCCCCGCAGGCAGTTAATAGGATTACCCACTGCTTTTCTAACAACCCCCCACCCCCCGAGATATGGCTGGCCTTAAAAATAAGTAGCAGAGGCATTTGATGGACAGTCCCCATTTCTCCGTACTGGAGTTGAATGGTTCTAATTATCCAAAATGCTGCCTTCTAACACTAGCAGACAGCTGAATAAATTTGCTGCAGGGAAAGGCTTTCATACGAGGTGTGCTCGCCTGATTCTTGTAGCAGTCGGAAGGCAGTCTGGCTGACCTTCGTCACCAATGTACTTTCCTGAAAGACTCGTGACCACCAGGTTGATTAACGAATAACGGTTTATTAAAGTAATAACCATGAACAGAGAACAGAATAAGATGAAGAGAGACCACGTTCTAAGACTCCAAACTGAAAGGGAAAACCACGCTCTGCAACCCCCCCCACCCCCCCAAAATTGCCTGCTCAGGTCACATGGCACTTCCGGAATCTGTCCCCTTAAAGGGGCATGCTCCCACAACCTCCCATAATCTCTGGCTGCCAGGACCAGGCGGGATCTCAGATTTTCCTGGGTTTTGGGGCACCCAGGTTTCCTCTTCCCCCTGGGCCTGCTGCAGCACTGACAGAGGTCACTGATCCTGGTGTGGCACAGAACTGCGAGTAACCAATTGGCTGACAACACTAGGAGGCGGGGCCTCACAAGCCGGACATAAATCTATACGTCAGACGTCCTGCTCACACTAATTAAAAGGGTTGTCACCCGAAAAATCAAAGGGGGATGAGCCAGCCACATGGAAGAGGGCTCACCACCAAAATTTACGTTGGGGTGCAGGAACCGATCCTCAGTGTAAAATACAGCCACGAATATTTTGGAGTCGAAATGGCTGCAGCAATCTAATTTTGATAGTCCTAACACTCTGTATCAGGATTTTCCAAACTCAGGATCATGAACCATGGGTGGGTGGTCAGTAGGTGTCGGGCGGGTGGCAGAGCAATCAGTCACAGCATTCCCGATCACAGGAAAAGTGCCCAGCCGCCCCAACCGGCTTTTAAAAATGCTGACCGCGATCGGCTTTTAGGTTGAGAGTGCCGGTTGACCCATGCATGCGTGCCCTCTCAGGCGGACCAGGCAATGCGCAGGTCCAGAACCCAGCAGGGCAGACTGCCTCCTCCTGATGTTGGCGTGCTGCCCCAGTACCGACCCCCCCACCTCATGTCAGTGTGCTTTCCCAGGACCAAACTTATTTTCAAAATGGTCTTCCTGTCAGAAGCGGTGGCAGAGAGCAGTTCACGGGCCCAGCGTACACTGATGTCATGCGGTGCAAAATCACGAACATAGAACATAGAACACTACAGCGCAGTACAGGACCTTCGGCCCTCGATGTTGCGCTGACCTGTGAAACCACTCTAAAGCCCATCTGCACTATTCCCTTATCATCCATATGTCTATCCAATGACCATTTGAATGCCCTTAGTGTTGGTGTGTCCACTACTGTTGCAGGCAGGGCATTCCACGCCCTTACTACTCTCTGAGTAAAGAACCTACCTCTGATATCTGTCCTATATCTATCTCCCCTCAATTTAAAGCTATGTCCCCTCGTGTTAGACATCACCACCTGAGGAAAAAGGCTCTCACTGTCCACCCTATCTAATCCTCTGATCATCTTGTATGCCTCAATTAAGTCACCTCTTGACCTTCTTCTCTCTAATGAAAACAGCCTCAAGTCCCTCAGCCTTCCCTCATAAGATCTTCCCTCCATACCAGGCAACATCCTGGTAAATCCCCTCTGCACCCTTTCCAATGCTTCCACATCCTTCCTATAATGGGCGACCAGAATTGCACGCAATACTCCAAATGTGGCCACACCAGAGTTTTGTACAGCTGCAACATGACTTCATGGCTCCCAAACTCAATCCCTCTACCAATAAAAGCTAACACACCATACGCCTTCTTAACAACCCTCTCAACCTGGGTGGCAACTTTCAGGGATCTATGTACATGGACACCAAGATCTCTCTGCTCATCCACAGTACCAAGAATCTTACCATTAGCCCAGTACTCTGTCTTCCTGTTATTCCTTCCAAAATGAATCACCTCACACTTTTCTGCATTAAACTCCATTTGCCACCTCTCAGCCCAGCTCTGCAGCTTATCTATGTCCCTCTGTAACTTGTAACATCCTTCCGCACTGTCCACAACTCAACCGACTTTAGTGTCATCTGCAAATTTACTCACCCATCCTTCTATGCCCTCCTTCAGGTCATTTATGAAAATGACAAATAGCAGTGGCCCTAAAACAGATCCTTGTGGTACACCACTAGTAACTGGACTCCAGTCTGAACATTTCCCATCAACCACCACCCTTTGTCTTCTTCCAGCTAGCCAATTTCTGATCCAAACTGCTAAATCACCCTGAATCCCATGCCTCTGTATTTTCTGCAATAGCCTACCATGGGGAATCTTATCAAACAATTTACTGAAATCCATATACACCACATCAACTGCTTTACCCTCATCCACCTGTTTGGTCACCTTCTCAAAGAACTCAATAAGGTTTGTGAGGCACGACCTACCCTTCACAAAACCGTGTTGACTATCTCTAATCAAATTATTCCTTTCCAGATGATTATACATCCTATCTCTTATAAACCTTTCCAAGACTTTGCCCACAACAGAAGTAAGACTCACTGGTCTATAATTACCGGGGTTGTCTCTACTCCCCTTCCTGAACAAGGGGACAACATTTGCTATCCTCCAGTCTTCTGGCACTATTCCTGGAGACAAAGATGACTTAAAGATCAGCAATCTCCTCCCTAGCTTCCCAAAGAATCCTAGGATAAATCCCATCCGACCGAGGGAGAGACTTCTCTATTTTGTAGATGCCAGCAAGCAACAGGACTGTGTGAAGAACTGACGATGGATCATTTTGTAATAAGGAAGAGAGGACCAGAGACACAAACAGGATAGGTTCTTACAATTGAATTTGCTGGAGAAAGCTTCACAGGAGAGTCCACAGTGGGCCAAAGCTGGCGTGAGCTCCAGGATCTCTGAAGAACAACCCATTACGAAGAAGCTGAAATCGGGAACAAAGCAGCACAAAGATGATTTCTTGAGGATTAGCTTTATTAATTGTGCTAATGCAAATCAGGATGGAAAGCCCATGTGTGTTATGTGCAGGGAAGTACTGGCAAATGAAAGTTTAAAACCCTCAAAATTTCAAAAGCATTTGAAGACTAAATGGCGAGTTTGAGGACAAACTTCTTGATTTTTCTCAAAGGATTCAGCGAGAACTTAAATCATCAGCTGAAGTCCATAGCAGAAATCAGCATTGAATGACAAAGGAAGTGAGATTGTGAGGACCAAGCATGCTCACCTGTCGCATTAAAGGTATGCAAAAATGGTGGGTCACGGCGTTCAGGTGGCAGGGACGTGAAGGTTGGCTGGCATGGGTCACAAAGGTCGGCCAGTTGGTAAAAGTGGGTCCTGGGAAAAAAAGTTTGAAAAACACTGCTCGATATAGTCATGAGTGGACTTGCACCTTTTCATGCTGTGTTCCAGAGGCTAGGTCTATATTGTCATTGGTCTTTTGCTCCTCTGTAGTTTTGTATCCATTCAAGGGATGCGGCTTCGCTGGCTGGGCCAACATTCATTGCCCATCACTAATTGCCCTTGAGAAAGTGGTGGTAAACTGCCTTCTTGAACCACTGCAGTCCCTGAGGTGTTGGTACACCCTAAGTGCTGTCAGGGAGGGGTGCCTAGGATTTTGACCCAGCAAGACAGTGAAGAACCGGAATATATTTCCAAGTCAGAGTGGCTCGGAGGGTAACTTTCTTGTGGTGGTGCTCTCCTGTATCTGCTGACCTTGTCCTTCTGGATGGTTTGCAAGGTCTCTCAAAGGAACCTTGGTGAGTTTCCACAGTGCATCTTGTAGATGGTACACACTGCTGCTCCTGTGTGCCAGTGGTGAAGAGAGTGAAAGGGGTGCCAATTAAGCGGGCCAGTTTTGTCCTGGGTAGTGTCAAACGTCTTGAGTGTTGTTGGAGCTGCACTCATCCAGGCAAGTGGAGAGTGTTCCGTTGCACTCCTGACTTGTGCCTTGTAGGTTGTAGATGGACTTTGAGGAGTTCAGAGGTGAGTTACTCACCACAGGACTTCGAGCCTCTGACCTACTCTTGTAGCCACCATATATATATGGCTAGTCTAGTTGAGTTTCTTGTCCATGGTAACCCCAAGGATTTTGATATTGGAGGATTCAGTGATAGTGATGCCATTGAATGTCAATGGCGATGGTTAGATCCTTCTTGTTGGTGAGAGTCATTGCCTGGCATTTGTGTGTGACGTGGCTTTTACTTGCCACTCGTCACCCTAAGCCAGGATATTGTCCAGGTCTTGCTGCATTTGAACATGGATTGCTTCATTATCTGAATTGTCACAAATGGTGCTGATCATTGTGCAGTCATCAGAAACATTGTCACTACTTACCTTATGATGGAAGGAAGATCATTGATTAAGCAGCTGAAGATGGTTGGGCCTGAAACACTCCCGAGGAACTCCTGCAATGATGTCTTGCAACTGTAATGACTGATCTCCAACCTTCAACTATCTTCCTTAGTGCTAGGTATGACTAGGTATGACTCCAACCAGTGAAGGGTTTCCCCCTGATTCCCATTGGCTCCAGTTTTGCTAGGACTGCTTAATGCCCCACTTGATCAAAAATGACTTCAGCTGAGGAGCTAGTCAGGGGGGGAGGAGCTAGTCAGGGGGATTGGACAAATGCAGTCAGGTAAGGCGCCAAGGCCGGATGGGTTCCTGGTGGAATTTTATAAAAAGTATGCGGATCTATTGGTGCGGAGATTGCTAAATGTTATTATGATGCCGGCAGTGGAGGGGGAGGCGGAGATAGTGGTGGCGCTGGACGCAGAGAAAGCGTTTGATAGAGTTGAGTGGGGGTACCTGTGGGAGGTGCTGGAGCGGTTCGGATTCAGGGAGGGATTCATAAAATGGGTGAGGCTGTTCTACACGGCTCCGATGGTGAGTGTAGTTACCAATGGAAGGAGATCGGAGTACTTTAGGCTCTACCATGGGACCAGGCAGGGGTGCCCCCTGTCCCCCTTGCTCTTTGCATTGGTGATTGAACCTCTGGCTATGGCGTTGAGGGAGTCAGGGAGGTGGAGGGGTCTGGTGCGGGGTGGGGAGGAACATCGGGTATCGCTGTATGCGGACGACCTGCTGTTGTATATGGCGGACCCAGAGGGGGGAATGCCGGGGGTGATGGAGCTGTTAGCGGAATTTGGGGCTTCTCGGGCTATAAGTTAAATTTAGGCAAGAGCGAGGTATTTGTAGTACACCCGGGTGATCAAGAGGAGGGAATTGGGAGGCTCCCGTTTAAGAGGGCAGTGAAGAGTTTCAGATACCTGGGGGTGCAGGTGGCCAGGAGTTGGGGGACTCTTCATAAGCTTAATTTTACCAGGCTGGTGGAGCAGATGGAGGAGGAATTTAAAAGGTGGGACATGGTGCCGCTATCGTTGGCGGGTAGAGTGCAGTCCGTCAAAATGACGGTTCTCCTGAGGTTCTTGTTCCTCTTCCAGTGTCTGCCCATCTTTATCCCTAGGGCCTTTTTTAGAAGGGTGACCAGCAGCATCATGAGCTTTGTTTGGGCGCATGGGACCCCGAGGGTGAAGAGGGTCTTCTTGGAGCGGGGTAGAGATGGGGGGGGGGCCTGGCGTTACCCAATCTCTCGGGGTATTATTGGGCGGCCAAAGTGTCGATGGTGCGCAAGTGGGTGATGGAGGGGGAGGGGCAGCATGGAAACGGATGGAGAGGGCGTCCTGTGGAGATACAAGCCTGGGGGCCCTGGTAACGGCGCAGTGGCCGCTCCCTCCCACGAGGTATACCACGGGCCCGGTGGTGGCGGCTACCCTCAAGATTTGGGGGCAGTGGAGGCGACATAGGGGAGAAGTGGGAGGCTCGATGGAGGCTCCGTTAAGGGGGAACCATCGGTTCGTCCCAGGGAACATTGATGGGGGGTTCCAGGGTTGGCACAGAGCGGGCATCAGACAGCTGAGGGACCTGTTTATTGATGGGAGGTTTGCGAACCTGGGGGAGTTGGAGGAGAAATTTGGGCTCCCCCGGGGAACATGTTTAGGTATCTGCAGATAAAGGCGTTTGCTAGACGGCAGGTGGAGGGATTCCCTTTGCTTCCCGCGAGGGGGGTGAGTGACAGGGTGCTCTCGGGGGTCTGGGTCGGAGAGGGGAAGATATCTGATATCTACAAGTTTATGCAGGAGGTGGAGGAGGCGTCAGTAGAGGAGCTGAAATCTAAGTGGGAGGGGGAACTGGGGGAACAGATCGAGGATGGGGACATGGGCGGATGCCCTGGAGAGGGTTAACTCTTCCTCCTCATGTGCGCGGCTTAGCCTCATCCAATTCGAGGTGCTGCACCGGCCCATATGTCCTGGACTAGGACGAGTAGGTTCTTTGGGGCGAAGACAGGTGTGTCAGGTGTTCGGGGGAGTCCAGCAAACCATGCCCATATGTTCTGGGCATGCCCGGCACTGGAGGAGTTCTAGAAGGGGGTGGCACGGACGGTGTCGAGGGTGTAGATCCAGGGTCAAGCCAGGCTGGGGACTCGTGATTTTTGGGTTGCAGTGGAGCCGGAGTGCAGGAGGCGAGAGAGGCCGGTGTTTTGGCCTTTGCATCCCTAGTAGCCCGGTGGAGGATCTTGCTACAGTAGAAAGATGCGAGACCCCCAAGCGTGGAGACCTGGATCAATGACATGGCG